>NW_020438956.1:1362104-1370348 GCF_000699045.2 Agrilus planipennis
AGCAAAAGTGACACTACTTTGAACAGATTTGGGAAATCAGGTTGTTCCGTAAATATGGCTTGCCATTTTTCTGTGCAATATTATTGATGTAAAAATACTCTGAATTTCGAATAATCGCTTACAAAATTACGATGTTTACTTAAGGCCTTAAATAAAGTATTTTTGCGTACTTTAGGTGTCTTGTAAAGTATAACGTACGCACAGTCGAAATAGAGTACGGGTGGCAACCCTAGTGACGCCCCATTGGGCTCTCCTTGTCTTTAGCTAGCCCCTTATTACACTCGAAAACATTTAATGAATAACCAGAATAAATTGCTATAAAATTTCGCTGAAAGAACAGCATTGAAACATATTTTATTTTTTCTACTTTTTTAACCTACTCTAGATATCTGTATAAATTGAAAGTGTGACTGAATTATGTCATATTTTCAAGAAAATAATCACACTTGCTGAAACAATGGTTTTAAATGGTTTCTATTTGTCGCTAGTGTACTGTAAATAATGAACCAAAAACAAAGAAAAACACTATTGTCTACGGGTGCTACACTAACTGTTCGAGTAATTATTATAGTCAAAAACATCTCGTTACTAACTATAAGCAGGCAAAATAATTGATTTACATGTTCTGTTGTAAGAGCGAGTGTAAAATGGAATTTTTATTGTTTTATAATTGTTCTGTTCATATTATCTTGTACCAAGCACCGAACAAGATTATATCAGAAAACTGTAAATACTCATAAACGGACTAACTTTTATTATGAAGTAAGTGATCAAAATTATTTATTAATAATATTTAAATTTTACAATAAATGTACGTAACTTAAATTCGTATTCTATCAGTCTATAATTGGTCGTTTTTTTATTTATTTTTTCCTTACATTTTACCTGATGCTTTCAGTCATACTATTTTGTGAGGCTAAAAATTTGTGAACTCTTTCTTGATACTCCGAGTGACTTTCTTCTTTGGGCAAATATTCGTTTTCTTTTTTATTCGGAAAATATTTGGAAAACACTCCTCCAAACGGAAAATGATTTAAAATGTCAGGTGGCATCAGTTTTCCTTTACAATTTCCTTTCCGTACGGTACTTATTTGTTTCCGTCCTCCTTGTTTCGAAATGACGATATCATCTGGATAGTCATTGATCATCCCTTTGTAGGCTATTTTCGAAGACAAAATGGACCAGGTGAACTCCAAAACGGAAGCAATGAATACGTTCACAGCTACAACCAATTTTAAACTAGGTGCATGGTGATTTTTGGTAGAAAATGTGTCCATAATATGTAATGCTTCTGATGCCATTGCCATAGTTATAGCTATCGCTATCAGGCACACCGAAGCTGTTAGTGACGAAAATATGGACATGATGAAAAACCATTTGATGTTTTGGTCTATGTACCACCTCTTCCAGGCGAGTAATGCAGTCAAACCTGCAGCTAAAGCTCCCAAACACATTATACAAGGGGCTAAGGTCAAATTAAGTACAGAATCACAGTGTAGATGAGCATTTTCTTCTAGCGATGCGTTTTGGTTATTGGGTTCGGTCATTTTCGATTCTTCTATCCCACTATTGGTAACTTCTTGGTCTTCGATGCTAAGTCTTTGAGATGCTGCAAGGGTTAAGCACGCTAAGAGAAGAGCGGTTAGAGCTAGGGCTAAATGGACTACCCCTAGTCCTAACACTGTGCTTGCAGAATATCTTCTTTCAGAAGGGTAGAGCCAGTTTGGGTCCGGGTTTGTGCGGACCTTGATTTTGTAAACGTTTTCCATGGCAGACGTGGAAAAAGGATAGTTATTGTTATTACTAACGTAGAAAACCTTTTAATTTTTGCACGATTTTTAAGAATACCAAATCGGATCCGTGAATAAGAACTCTTTGCACTGGTAGTGATATTTTCGAAATGTTTTTCATTATTTACTGTCACGATTAAAATAATTGTAGCATGAACACTTGCTGTGGGTAACAATAATAGTTCATTTTTTATTAGGTACTGCCGGTGTTGTCTGTTGTGTTGATAAAAACATTATGGTTCTGCTACATCATGCTAGATTTCATTTTTGTTTCTTGGTAAAGTTCAGGATTTCATAATGTATATACACAGTTCGTTTGGGTCGCTTAATAAGCCAGTGGTTACCTGTAACAGAAACAAAAATTAGGTGTAATAAATGCCACTTTCTCAGTCACTGTAACACGTATATAAAATGTTTAAGAATAATACGGACAGACGGACACGTGTAATTAGCGATATGTATTCAACTAATGTTTCTATACACACACGTCGACCTATTTTATTATGAATGAAATGCATATCTTCCGAAAGTCGCGTATAATGAGTTGGACAAATAGTGGAAGTATATAGTGTACGTATTATAATGTCTTCTACTTTCTATCACCCACATTTTGACATTATATTATGCATGCCTGAATGTACAAACGAAATATTTGGTTAGCATTTAGGTTCTAAACAATAAAATATGAATCAATTCTTATTTATTACTAGATTTTACTAGCGGCTTCATTCGCGTTGATGTCGTATTTCGTGATCATCGACTAACACATAAAACTAATTTTTCTATCCTTCGGGAACAGCATTTTTTCTGGATAAAAAAAGGTACCCTATGTCTTTTTCTGTACCTCTGACAATTCGTCTACCAAATTTTATGATGGTTGATTGAGTATTTAAGTCGTGAAATCGACTACATAAAAGGAATTTCTCAGGATAGAGATGTGCAAAATGGTTTTTTAAAAGTATTTAAATACAAAATGCAAATACTTTTCTGATTTGTTAATTCAAACGTAAAATACAAAATAGATTTTCCTTTTGTATTATAAATGCTAAATGCAAAATACGTATTTTCAAAATAATATTTTCAAATAAACACATTCTTGTAGAAATCATATATAATCAATATTGGAGTTTTTTCTAAACTAATAGTGGTTTTTGTACTACATATATAACCAGCTGGGAAAATTGAGTATGATTTATATCTTTCTGTTTGATATGATTGAGATTGAGATTCTATATTTATGTTTTGGTTTCTTCAGTTCAGTGATAAATAATTCTTCCATATGCTTCCTTATTAGCCTTTGTCACCCATTTTAATTAGAAAAAATACACTCATGCCAAAATGATTTGTATTTTTAATTTTATATTTGAATTTTAAATACAAGTATTTCAAATAAATTACATCTCTGTCTCGGGAACAGTATTTTTTCTGAATAAAAGGTACCCTTTGTGCTTTTCTGTATTCTTGGAAATGTGTGTTCAAAATTTAAAAAATATCAATAATATTGTTAATTTTTATTTTTTTTTACGGTAAGCTAGTAACTAAATAAATAATGATTAGTTGCGACTCGAATCAAAAAATATTATCATTTGTATTTAATCTTTGACAAATGCCATACATCACTGCAATTGGTGTATACAAACCATTAAATTGTAACGATATTACACATTGATAACCACGAAATATTAGTTTTATTATGCAACCGATAAAATCAAGCTCAATCGATAAACAAATTCTTAACCAGAGCTGATTCTAATTCGTTGCCGGTTTCATGGTATCAGATCACCTAAAGAACAAATCGAATATCTCGAATAAAGTGTAAGTATCAATGACTTTGTCTTTTTATAGAAACTATGTGTAGAGATCTGAATAGAACATAAAATACCTAACGTTTCGTTACGAAATATTTTGACAATACAGCTGCTGAATATTGCCTAATATTAATAATATAGTATCGTTGACGAAATATTTTCTTAGAAATGTAGGACAATGGATTTCTTCGATAAATGTTTCGGTGGATTTCGTATACATACGTAAAAAATCGGAGAATCAATAAAATAATAAATTGAAATTTAAGGTATTGGGGGACTTTTTATAAAACTCAGTAAATTATCTAACTAAAATGATCATAATCATTTTTCATCATCATAAGGTCGTCAGTCCTAAAACTTGNAACTTTCACTAAAGATTTTAGTTTTGTATAAAGGCCATAAGACGATAAGCATAGTGAATCGGTCCCAGAGGTATATCTGGATTAGGGTTACTGTCGTCCCGCCACTTTGCATTCATTATGGAGAATAGAATACTCGGAATACTCTTTCTGTAAATGCTGAAGTGGCCGGAACGGACAGCAAAAGTGACACTACCTTTAACAACCTTTTTCGAATTTTTAAATTAACCGTTCGCGAGCATAGAAGTGAGTTCTTTTTATTGAAAGCGACTCGACCCTGCTCTATCCTTTGCTTTATATTCCTACCACTCCTTCCGTCCTGACTTGTCTGGCTTCCTAGATACCTAAAATCAGCCACTTCTTTTAATGTTTCCTCTCCTATATTTATATTCGCTCTTTCCCTACTATTTTTCCCTTGCATACCAGTATTTTTGTTTTACTTTTATTTAATTTCACACAGTACTGTTTTTTCAGTACCGCATCCATTTTATTTAAAGGTATCTCTAACTCCTCCTTGCTAGATGCTAATACTGCTATATCATCTGCAAATTTAAGCATACTAATCTTTTGCCCCTGTATATCTATGCCTACAGTTGTACTGTCTTTCATGATGTTGATCATGATCATTTTTAGAAATTTAATTATGAAATTAGCAATAGAACGTTTAATTTTCACCGCGCCAATACTTTTTAGCACGGGAAATAGCGACATTTTTAGGGCCCGCATTTGGCGCCACTAACGCTAGTAATGTTGGAAACTTGAGAGATTGCAATGAGAGTTCAAAAATAAGGAGTCACTCACAAAATATATGAAGTATTTTTCAACTCATTTAGGATTCTTATCCTTCCTTACTCACACGTATAATTAGTAACGTTTTAATAAAACCCCCTATTAATTATAAGTATCTACAGTTCACTTAGATTGCTCTTAATATCGAAATCACAATAAAATAAAATATTTGGATATGATTATGAAGTTATCCAAAAATGGAGATTTTGCTAGCCGCTTAAAATAATTTTTTGCTCTTATTTCTATGACCATTGTACGTATTTGGTCAAAAGCTGGATTTGAAATAAGCATTACAATAGTAACATTTCATTTAACTTCACTTAAACAATCGGTAAAACTAACATGGATGATGATTTTGTATGCAAATATTCATATTATGTACATATTTTCGAGGTTAAACAAATAATCCGATTAAGCGTTTGTCAAGTTTCACTTCTAAATAAATATATTTATGTATCTGTGCATAGGTATAAGTAACTGTAAAGTATAGGTAAAAACTAAATAGTTCCATCATGTAGTTTTTATTTAGGTATGTAAATACCTTGGTCATCCAGCAAGTGCTAAATTATGTTCAATTTACTCCTTGAAGGATTTTCCGTAATTCACAATAGTAAGTCAAGTAACATAGGGGATTGAAACTTCTCCAAACCCTAAAATTAAATTTCAAAAGTTGCACTTTCGAAAATTAGACGATTTTTTCAAAATAAACTTTTTTTGTTAATTCGTTCATCTAATTCAAAAGCTAAAAACAACTTAGTCGCGTAAAGTACAAGAAGAAAACTTCTTAATACAATATATTTCTCCCTAAAGTAATTATCTAAAACAAACCACTTTGAACTCGCTCAGGTATTAGATAAATTATTCATTTGTTAATAATCTCCGCTATGGGAAATAAATAATTTACATAATAGCACTAATAATTAAACCAAAATATTTTCATCTGCTTATCTCACTAAATCTCACAACTCTAATGGTATGTGTAGATTAAAAATTTCTTTGATAGCAACTAAAAACGAGCCACAGTATTATTTGAATAGCCAGAAAAAATTGATTTCAATATTCCTTGCTGACCCCTACTTTGTAATTTTCGTTTGCAATACTGTGTGATGCACTCTGTTTTTTAGATTGACGCACAACAATATATCAAGTGTTATTAAATAATATAAAATATTTAAATAGAATTGGACTAAATTAAAGTACAGTTCTTCAATATGAAAGTTCATTACAAAATACTCTTCCTTGGACATTTTAAAATCCTTAGCACAATCTTCCCTCATGAGTGCGCCGTTACTATAGACAACAAGGATAATCTGCAATAAATTATTATTTAAAAATACAGACCTTAAAAGATTTTCTAATGTTAACGCTTCAATTATGCTCCAGTGAAATAAGTGTAACAACACTTTCTATTTCACTAAATCGTAACTAAACAGAAGCCGTCAACTTTAGATATCTATCGCAAGGTAATTGTGCATTGTTTGCGGTCTTCCGACCATTTGAACCATGAAAGTTGTTGCATGCCAAAACAAGTGCAATTTTTCGGAGAAATCTAATAACATCCGACGTGGTTCTTGTTTGCTGATTGAGAGCGAAAACTCACGGCTATTACTACGCGTAAGAAAAATTAATTATTTTGAACTATAAAAATTTACTTACGAATATCGATTGTGACTTGCTAATTGACTTTTGTACATTGTGTTCCAATATAAGCAAATAGGGCAAATAGATTACGTAACGCAAAATCCATCAATTTTTGACCTCCCCTTCAATACACCTAAAGGGAGCAGCTTTTTAATATGCTGTCATAATTGAATTTTAAACAAATTCTAAAATAACGAAAACATCGACTCTGTCCCATACTCCACGTAACAAAACCGTGACGCCTAGGGTTGCCACTTTTTCAGGCTTTACATAAAGTATTTCTCAACTAAAAGGTTAAAAAAATAAAGTATTTTATTTTTTGTTTTTAAAAACATATTTTTTGTAACACCTAGCAGCCAGTAACAAATTGCTGTTGCTCTTAAATACATTAATAGCCTCTAAACATGGCAAACAAAGATTTAAGTAAACTAAAAGTTCATTTTTAATTAGTTTTAATGAAGCTTTATTCNAGAGTCTCTCATGTGAGTGCGTTCAGCCAATAAATAATTGTACCGTTATAGGTATTATACATATAATGGTTTTGTATTTTTTACGTTTTACTTGTTGAAAAAATGTAGTTTAATTAATTTTGAATTATTTCCTTTAACATATCATTAAATATAAAGTATTTTTGCGTACTTTAGGTGTCTTGTAAAGTATAACGTACGCACAGTCGAAATAGAGTACGGGTGGCAACCCTAGTGACGCCCCATTGGGCTCTCCTTGTCTTTAGCTAGCCCCTTATTACACTCGAAAACATTTAATGAATAACCAGAATAAATTGCTATAAAATTTCGCTGAAAGAACAGCATTGAAACATATTTTATTTTTTCTACTTTTTTAACCTACTCTAGATATCTGTATAAATTGAAAGTGTGACTGAATTATGTCATATTTTCAAGAAAATAATCACACTTGCTGAAACAATGGTTTTAAATGGTTTCTATTTGTCGCTAGTGTACTGTAAATAATGAACCAAAAACAAAGAAAAACACTATTGTCTACGGGTGCTACACTAACTGTTCGAGTAATTATTATAGTCAAAAACATCTCGTTACTAACTATAAGCAGGCAAAATAATTGATTTACATGTTCTGTTGTAAGAGCGAGTGTAAAATGGAATTTTTATTGTTTTATAATTGTTCTGTTCATATTATCTTGTACCAAGCACCGAACAAGATTATATCAGAAAACTGTAAATACTCATAAACGGACCTTTTACTCTTTACTCTCAATCTACGTAACAAATTTTGGATTAAAAGGTCTTCGATAGTAGGGTGAAAGTTACAGAATTTTGAGCTTTCCTCTTATCATCTATAATAACACTTTTAATCCATCCATGGAGAAAATGGGCAAATACAAACAAACAGTCAAAACTGTAGTAATCATAAGAAATCCATTCCTTGTTTAACTATTTACGCAATTTAATTAAAAATAAAAGTACAAAGGTCCTGTGTGATCAATAATCCTGTAAATTCTGGCTGTAGTAGGCACTACTTAAATACTAGATTGTTTGTTTAAATGCACCTTTGATATGAAATAACATTCAACGGTTGATGTGTGAGATTTAAATATAAAAATGATCAACACTTACAAAAAAATTACCAAGGAATATTAAGAATTGAATGCAAGTCAACATGGCGCGCATCAGTGTCATAATCAGTAAATCTTGAATTAATACAAGCATTTTCAAATACGAGGGTGGATTGATAAGTTTCCGGCCTAACCAAGAGATGACGCCACTAGGCCTACCTTGAGGTGACATTCTATAGTACCATCCTTGGATAGCTTGTAGCTATAGTTTCAGCCCGATCTCCTTGCTAGTGTAGGTTTGACAGCACGCTGAACAAGACGCCT
>NW_020438956.1:1370878-1390617 GCF_000699045.2 Agrilus planipennis
CGGCACTTTGATAATGCGGCATCAAAGGTTTTGTACTTACTTCTCAAAGAAATTTGCCGCTTTTCGGAAGTACATGGTTATGATACACGCGCCGGCGGCTTCTTTTGAAATCTAAAACAATCGTTGCCGCCACGCCGAAATCATAACATTTGACACTATTTGATTGCCGCCATAGGGTGTAGGTATACTCATGCAAAATAATTTCGAATTTTTTTACACGCTTTATATTATTGTTTGATTTGCGGCGGCATCCTTATCATAGAGCCGGCACGTGGCGAGGCGGCGCGGTAGAAAGCAAGGATCATAAATGTTTATTAAGAAACAGTTACTTCCATGGAAAACGACATATAGGTCAGTTGATTTTTCGAATTTCTTATCAAATCTTCAGTTATTTATTAATCTGCTTGATCTTTACTATGGCTATATTCATTCAAGCTCACAATGTTCCAATTCTAATACGTTTTTCTAGGATTTAAAGTAAACTTTAATAAATAGTAATAGACTAATAGGTAATTGCAAGACTTGCAAGACTCTTGCTGCAAGACCAAGACCAAGACCAAGACTGGGAGCGCAAGACCAAGACCAAGACCAGGTGTATTGGTGCAAGACCAAGACCAAGACTGGCTAAGTCTCGTCTTGTTCTTGCGTTTGGGCAACACTAGTTTGGACACGCACCTCCGCTCTTTCCTATCCTGAGCTAATCTTCGTATTTCCCTAAAATTAGTAAAGATAATCTAGGTCTACCTCTACTCCTCTTAACTCCTTTTTGTACTTCTAATATGTCTCTGACTAGCTCTTCATGCCTGAGAAGGTGTCCTACTGTCTGTTCTTCTATTTTTTCTAATACCTCTTCATTCTAACCTTTTCTACCCACGGTGTTCTCATCATTCGTTTGTAAATTTGTAACGTTTCGAACGATTCTAATCTTTTCTTTTCCGTCGCACCCACCGTCAATGTTTCGCACCTGTACACCGCCGCTCTCTTTCCGAATTTTTAAATTAACGGTTCGTGAGCATAGATGTGACTTCTTTTTATTGCAGGCAACTCGACCCTGCGCTATCCTCTGCTTTATATCCTTACTACTCCTTCCATTCTGACTTATCTTACTCTCTAAATACCGAAAATCAGCCGCTTCTTCTAATTCTCCTATCTTTATATTCCCTTTTTCCTACTTTTTCTTCCCATGCATACCAGTATTTTTGTTTTACTTTTATTTATTTTCATACAATACTGTTTTGTCAATACCGCTTCCACTGTATTTAAAGCTATCTCTTACTCCTCCTTGCTAGATGCTAATACTGCTATATCAACTGCAAATCTAATCATACTAATCTTTTGCTCCTGTGTATCTATCTCACCACCTGTACTTAATGATGTTGATTGCATCTTCAAATACTTAAAATCCGATTTCAATTTCACAAACCGTTTAGAAACCTAAAACTGAATTCAGTCTGTAACTGAAGATGACACCGTGAGTGTCTTAGTTTACTAAACGTTTCGTGGGATTTTGGGTTTGATGTGTTTATATTTATCATTCAAGGTAAAAATAAATATTTTTATGGGTACACTTGTGGTGTTTTCGTTAAGGTGATAGCATATCGTGAGTAGAAATGAATTATTAAAAAAATGTTCTTATCATACAATAGCGATTAAATAAAACAGTATCTAAAACTATTTCTATACTTAATAGTAATATAATTTTTCTTGGGTAATTTAAATCAGTACATGTTTCTGTTTAATAATTACATTGAAATATTCAACAAATGATAAGGAAAATAGGGAAATCCAAAAAAGTAATAATTTATGTACTTACGAACAATAGAATTTCAATGACCATTAGAAAACGTATATCAATAAAAACATATTGGGTACATCCACATGTATTTCCTCTATCTTTGGTGTTTTAACTCATCACCAGGAAAGATGCTTTACGTTAAAGAAGAATTAAATAGTTAATGAGAAAATGCGATTGAATTCTTGAACGTATTGCATCTCATTACTGACTGAAAACCTACTTCGTAAGAGGCCAGTGATTTTTATTTCCTTGCAATCAGGCATCCTTTAATATTAACGAGTTACCGAGTAATGTACATGTGTGTATGTATACATACATAAATTTTAATGCACCTAGTTTCCTAATTAAGTAAATCGTTATAGGTGTAGACTGTTACATTAGGTAGGCATTTATATTATTACATCTAACAACTCACAAAGAGTTACAATCCGCCTTGTTGTTTAATCTGTTATGCTACGTAGTCAACTTCCGTTATTGCCTTCTGAAAATATTTATTTCCTGCTTCTGGTTGTCTTGCGAGCACTACCAGTTAAAATTGCAGAAAACCACATAAAATGCAATAATGGTAATCTCTATTCTATTTAGATTAGATAAATGATGATGAAATGTTTATTTTTATTGAATAAATAATTAATTGTAAAGTAATTGTACGAGACACATCTGCAAAATTTGATTCAATTGGTAAAAAAGCCTTCGTCCAATTTTATAATTTACCGAATGTAAAAAATGAAATCGAAATTTGAAAACAATTGTGGCATGATACACCTAATGTAACTGAGATTTTTCCGCTGTTGATGAGTTAAAAAGCACGAAGTTCTTCTGTATTCATTACCGAAATTGGTAAAACATTAAAAAAATTGATCTAGGGCAATCCTTTAGCAGCCTAAGGCGAATATAAGAACCTACTTAAGATGCACCATCGTGGAAAGTCGCCTTAATTGTCGAGCGATAGTGAGTTTTCATCGAAAAATTCACTGAGAATATGGAACGCTTCCATTAAAAAAAAATTGTTCATAAAACAAAAAACCAAAGAAGATCCTTTTTTATTGCAGTAAAGGATTAAAACTTTACAAATTGTATTTATTTTAAACACAGATCATATTCTCCATCTACCATCTAGCCCTCCCCCTTTACGCGTGTTTACCATTAACTGGCATCATTCTTGCTTTCATAGTCAACATTTAAAAGTTTTTTGTAGTACCTAGAAACTTGCGATTTCTCAAAATCTACAACTTTAGCTTTAGTATTCCCTTAAAGTTTATTCTATTTTCAAGATTATATTAGTTGTAAAATTTCCTAGTTAACTTGAAGAAAAAGTATTTAACTAATTTCAGAGCTGAAAATCACAGCAAAAATCGCAAGATAGCTTTGTGCCAATAGTATAATTATTATTTAGGAGTTAACTTTCTACTTTTACTGTTAAAACTGTTTAAGAGCTGGTCGTAAAAAGTTTAAACATAAACCATTTTGAATTTATCAGAGTCTCTCATGTGAGTGCGTTCAGCCAATAAATAATTGTACCGTTATAGGTATTATACATATAATGGTTTTGTATTTTTTACGTTTTACTTGTTGAAAAAATGTAGTTTAATTAATTTTGAATTATTTCCTTTAACATATCATTAAATAACTGTTTAATTACAAACGCAATTTGTTAATAATTATTAGGCTCAATAACAAAACATAAAGCCATGGAGATTAATACAAACTGAGTCATTAAACTTTTTCATGAGATGTAAATAATGTGTAGTAAACCTTGAATGCGTACTTAGCTACATAATGGATAGTGCACGTAGCACTCATGAATTCTTGAAGTAGCTAAACCTCTCTTCAGGAAAAATTTATATATAAACACCTAAAGAGAATTTTGCAAAAATTTACAAATTTTACGTCAGTATCACAATTTAGATAATTTTATGGAAAAGTTGGTAATAAAGCGGTTCCTAACTCTTTCCCAAGAGTACTGTTGTCCTGATTCGGGTTTTCGTTTGGAGTTACGAACTTCTTCAGAGGTCCTATGAAGAAGCCCGACACTCGCGATAGGAACGACCTTTAGACCTCAATCAGGACAGCAATAGTTCACCAACTAGTTAAAATTAGTCAGTATTAATATTGAAGAACAAAAATAAAGTGAAACTATGTGTAGAAGAACATTTCTGAATCTTTACAGCATTCCACTCAATTTTAGGACCATGTGATTACAACACATGCAATTTCAAAATATTACAATACATAATTTATAATACGTAATTCCAAAAAAATACAGTGCAGACTATTGTAAATCGGGATTTCTTGGATATTTTAAAAAAATTATTTCTGTAGTCGCTAGAAACTAGACCATTACATAAATAGGTACACATACATAATTACGAGATAATGGGAGAATTTAATTAAGATGTTTCAAAGTTTGTTGGATGAAGTTTGTCGTAAACATTTATGAATGATTCGGGGATAATTTTTTATTTCTTTTTTTTTTCATTTGAGAAGAAAAGATACTGCTCACATAATTGATAACGTTAACTTATTAGGTATCCTTCCATCCCTGCAATACTTTCTCCTTTTTATGATTTTAATTAATTAATTAATTTCAAAAAGTTTCTGCTAAAGATTATTCTTTTTTACATTTTATAATTATTTAATTCTACCCATCACTTATCCCAATACCCTTGAAGTTGTCTATATATCTATCACTATAGAGGATTTTGCTTTGGTATATTAATTTCGTTATAACGTAATCACTTAACACCATTTTATTCTGTCAAGGAAACAAAAGATGTCACTATCTAACAACAACCCAAGGTTTATTGCCTAATTATAGATACTTAATTTAATTTGAAAGTAAATATTTTAATATGTACATATATGATATCAACAAGTACATATATGGACACATACATATGTGTTTAAGCAATTATTTGCTATAGGTGTATAGTATAACTATAATAAAAAAAATTAATAATTTATTGTTAGAACCGGATTCAATTTCAGAAGTTGTAAAAGATTAAACGCCCACGGTGAAAGGAACACTTGCGATTAAATAAAAAACATTTTGAAAATATTGTACATTCAATTTGCAACTATTGTACCGTTATTGCTTATTTTGAACGCAAACAGCACCTTTACCGACACAACAAGGTACCACAAAGTTCATAGCCCTCTAACACGCATGTGAACATTTGAATTTCAATATTTCAATCGCATTTTTTGAAGGGATTACAATCTTAAATGTAATCAGTAATAAATTAAAATTTTTGCAAAACCTGAATTTATACACGGGGACAACTAAATTTTTATGACAACGCAAAAATTACAATTTTCGATTATAAATGAGTGAATTTGCCCGTAGAAATAGTAGAATTTATAGAATTGTAATAANAATAGTAGAATTTATTAGGTAACTTGTAATAATATCAATTTTGACATGTTTCTTTAAAAGGTATTTTAAGTTTCTTAATTATAACAATTAAATTTGTAATATCAACTAAAATACCTAGCTGCTGGGATTTTATGTTTACAAATTCGGGTCCAAATTGTAATTTTTATTATTTTCATTTACGAAGCAACGGGCTAGTGGGAAAAATTGTAAATATCGCTTTAATATTTGGGTAAATTTTCGTTTTTCATTTTCTCTGTGTAATTACATTTTTATTTTTATGCCTACTACGTTTCCGATAACTACATATTAAATATCATCACTATCGCGAAGGTAGTACCCAGAATTTTTGGTGTGATAGGCCAATTCCAAATTCCTCTTCTAAATGTTTTTTAACGTCGAAGTACCTGTTCCTTAAATTTCTTAAGAAATTTAAAAAAGTTTGACGGGCTGACTGTTGAACTGCTCCAGATTGTCAACTAAGAGTTATCAGATATCATTCAGAGGACGTTTCAATTTTGTTAAAGAAACGGAGTTATACCACTTGAATTGAAGGAGGCCACTCTGGTCTTAATCCTCAAGGAGGGTAAGGGCTGTTTTCAACCTATCTGCCTTCCGAACACCCTAGGTAAGTTCTACGAAAGGGTAATTAATAACAGACTGGATAATTTGAAGAGGATGAGGCTATAGCGGAAACCCAAACGATCAGCAGCGGATGCTCTCCTGAAGTTAAGGGAATGAACCGATGTAGTAAATGGGATTTTAAAAGCGAATCTTCTGGTGCTCGTTGGCAAGCGTAGAACGGGGGACATTGAAATCCAACTGGAGTGGGACAGAATAGAACGCTGTGCATCAATAAGGTACCTGGATGTACTGCTCACAAAAAGTTTATCAACTACGTAGCCGCCACAACCAGAACTAGCAAGCAAATGGAGGCGCTACGAAAACTGATGCCCAAAGCATGTGGTCCTAGAAACGAAAAGAAGAGAATGTTTGCTTCACTGCACTACACTATATGATGCTCCCCTGTGGCAACCCCTGCTGAAACAGAAGAGAAATGTCGGGCTACTTCTGAGCTGTCAGAAGAGATTAGCACAGAACCATCTCGACAGAGGCCTCCCTGGTTGTAGCTAGTCTCTGTAGATCTACTTGCCTGGCCGAAAAGGAAGCAGTATGAAGTACACCGTTCAGGGGCTATATTCAGAGCCTGGAGGGAATGGCGCGTCACAGTCAAGGAGCCGAAAGGGGAAATGGACCCAAGCTCTGATTAAATTTTTTGAAAACGGAGAGAGATAGCGAAACATGGAATAAATCACTTTTTGACGTACGGCTTCACAGCTGCTACTTGAAACTCTCCTGGCTCAGGGATAGTGACGCCTGCGTCAATTGTCACAGGGTGGCCGACACTCCCCATCATCTCTTAGTTTGCCAAAGATGGACCGAATAACAAGCAGAAGTTGAAGGAAAGATCGGAAAAGACTTAGGTGACAACGGAAAACTTCTAGTCTCTCATTAAAAAGGGAGAATGACAAGTAATTGATGAATACATCGCCAAAATAATAATAAGAATGAAGGTTCTGGAAGAGAGGGTGGCTCAATCGATAGCCTAGAATGCCGTATAATGTACCTGGACTTACTACCTCGTTAATTTATTAACTTTTCATTGGTAGACCTGTGTTCTGTTTGTGCTTTTGCTTCAACGCAATATGTAGTTTCATTGGGTTCGTAACTCAATCGTCTTTATGTTTATAATTCGCCTTAGCTTGTAAACTCGAAATTCATTGTTTCGGATTTTGTTTTTCTTCTTTCTGACGAAGCCAGTTTTGTTACTCAGTTATTTGGCTCCCAATCAAATGGGCCCCGTCTAAATTATGTTCTAACTTCTAAAAACTCCAAATTCATTGTTTCGGATAGAAAACCTGCTCAACATAAACGAGAATTTTTCTCTCCTCTCCGAGGAAACACAATTTCGTTAATCTGTTTGTATTGTTCTCAAATAAATGGGAGCTGTCCAAATTATGTCTTGAATGCAGTATTGCCCACTGGAGAATTCTCAAAATAGGCTGCCAACCGCAAGAAATGCCCCAGGAGGGCGCTGCCGCGGTAGAAGTGTCAGTCAAGTCATGGTGGGGGTTTCTTAGTGAGTATACCACTGCGGGAGTCCTACACTACCGTCTCAGTGCAGCCACTGTGCGTAAAGCATCTTCTCCTGCCACTCACAAGTGCGGTGAACTAAGAGGGGGTAGAGGTACAACTAAACTAGTTTAGAGGTAAAAATGTAGGTTGCTCTAGTTTGCGAATTGAATACATTATGATTATGATGATGAGAAAAGGAACGAATTTGGTACCGAAGTATATAGTGTGTTTACTTTAAAGTGGTAGCATACGGGAAACTTTTTTAATATCAATCTTATACACAACGATATCATAAATATAAATTGTCATTNTAGAAATTACGTTTTTAACACTGCTGATTAAGATAAACAGGATTATTACAGCTTTTGAATGAAATTTGTAAAGAATATACCTTTATCTTCGTTTTAAAACTTAATTGCTGCATATTCAATATTTTTCCTTTCTACTACCTTCAGATTTCGAACGTTTTTAGTTTACAGTTCTTTGTTATATGTTTAATAATTTTTTGTTGATACATTTTTACTTATGAAAGAGGACGTTATAATTTATAACTACTTGAAACGCTCTAAGGTTGGTATATACAAAGGTACCTCTACATATACACATTAAATTGATAAGCATTTCATCTGGAACAAATTGTTAGAAACTCAAATAGAAAATTTTAGTACAAAATCAGAAAGTGTGCAGAATCAACACACATTAAGTAAACTAACTAAAACTTCCTAAAACTAGCAAAAACTTCTCTACACCTTTACATCGAATGCACTATTAACATGTCTTAATATTATTATTACAGATACTTACATGTACCTATATTAATAAAAGTAAATTTAATCAACAATTCACGTCTCACAAGAGTAATTTACGAACCATATGCAAAAAGTTATTGGCTTATGTTTAAAAAGTTATTCAAAATCTACTTTAGGTGGCGAGTAATTACTATGTGGTTAATCTTACAATATACGGTTGTTATTGTTGTAGAACCATTATATAATTCAGATGAAAAAGTTTCAATTACAATTGTTCATTTTCAATAAGGCAATTAATCGGAGGTGTGATAAAACTTTTATTAATTACAACGTCGCCACTGTTACGTGATAACTATCGTATTATAACAAACGGAAAAATCATTCAAATTTCTCGATATTTATCAGCGGCTCAAAAAGAAGGTGAACTAATATTGATAACGATCGTGTATAGTCCATTTTAAGCTCGAAAAAGGATATTCTAATAAAACTGAACAGGCTATTTTTTATCTTGATTTAAGGTATGTATTAGCCTGATAGCAAGACTCATAATATTTTTTATATAAGCAGGGGCGGCCTTAGTCATTGGAAGGTTCCGGGCGGGTAAATTTTTGCGGGGCCCTCGTCTTTGTGGAATTAATTTTAATGATGATACTTGAAAAATGCAAAGTGATCCATAAATAAGTCTACAGTTTTAAAATTGTTTATCGAAAATTAAAAAAAATTGACAAAGACAAAGATAGCAAATTTGCGGCTTCTTTTAAGACTATTAAGAAATTCAAATAAACATTAGTAGTATGTACTATTACTACCTAATATTTTTTTAATTAGATTGTTGCGCGAGTGTGCGAGGCCCCTGCAAAAGCGAGGCCCCGGGCGGTTGCCCTGTTCGCCACCCCCAAAGGCCGCCCCTGTATATAAGTATAAGTGAACAATTGAAAAAATTTCATAAACATACTGGGTAGCATTTAGCAAGGAGGACTTAGAAATAGCTTTAAATAAAATGGTACTGACAGATAGGTACTGTATGAAAATAAATAAAAGTAAAACTAAAATACTAGTATGCAAGGGAAAAAAAGTAGGGAAAGAGCGAAAAATTAGAAGTGGCTGATTTTAGATAACTAGGAAGTCAGGACGGAGGGAGTAGTAGGGATATAAAGCAGTCGTGTCGCCTTTAATAAAAAGAAGTCACTTCTATGCTCGCGAACGGTTAATTTAGAAATTCGAAAAAGGTTGTTAAAAAACAGGAATTAGGAAGGTTAAAGGTAGACCTAGCTTAGATTACTGTTCGCAAATAAGGATGTGCGAAGATTAGCTTACAATAAGAAAGAGTGGAGGTACGTGTCCAACCAGTTTTTGGACTGACGGCCTTATGATCATGATGGTGATGATACTGGGTAGGTCAAAATGTGTAATTCAGTAATGAGTACAAAAATGATTTTTTCAATAAACTGTAACTGATGAATATACATTGTAAATGGTTTTGAAAACCGGGAAAGCTAGTGTATTTCGTTAGTATGTTTTACAGAATATTTTGATAGTATTCTTCATGATTCTATCACATACATTCGTAAATGAAATTTTGTGTCACACCTACACCCAGGAGTCGACAAACTTTTAAGCTGGAAGAGCCATTCACAATAAAAATATTTCATGAATTTTATTTTAATTTATTTCTAATTTGTATTGAATAAAGAAGTGGTAATTAAGTAAAATACGACTATATTTATTATTGTTTATATTATTGCTATGTGATCTCCTTACTTACTATATGATCTTTAGTTATTTATTCACAATAATACTTTACTATTTATAAGCAATTTCTACAACTGCATTGACTTAAATTGATCAGTGTATCTGAGAGTGCTCTTAATTTTCACTACTATTGATGTAAGTAACACAGGCGACCATCAATTTAAACCAATTGGTCTGATTAAAAGTCTACGCTTTTCTAGCTGGCACGAATTTTTGGTAAATCAAATATTTTTTTTACTAATTAAAAGTAAAAATAGATATACTTGTTGAATTTTATGGACAGAAGCTTTTGGGGGAGAATGTACGTGACATTTCGCCAGCGGCTGTAGTTGGTACGTTCAGTACAATCCCATCGAAGGATTTTCCTGAAGATACCAACCACACTAGCTGGTGGGTCCATTCTAGGACTAACTTAAGAAGAGTAAGCTCAAATTATACAATTTTTATCATATAATGAAGACCATGGAAGCCTCAGCCTTTTCGTTAACATCCTAATCCTTACTTCCGTGCTATTTTTTTATATACATACGTCCAAACACGGCATTGTAAAGTAGGTATCGAAACAGCAAGCAGGTTAATAGAGCCATCAATGTGTCGTGAGGTTTCTTACTTTTCTAGTATGTCACCTACCTATCTATTTGTCACGGTAATTATAGTAATTAAGTAGGATGCTCATAATTTATGAACGTAAATGATAATTTCATATGCAGGTGACTAAACTGTTAACTGTTAAACGATTAAATGATAATCAAAACGAATTCTGCTGAGCTAAACTAAATACACACTAAATCCTAATCTCTAGATAATTAGGGATGATACTTTGGATATAACTTATATGTCCCGTAAATTATAAATGTTTATTTCTTTATGGTAACAAAGACAAGAAAACGGATATACATAAAACAAAAAGTTTCTGTAACGACTGGAAATGTAAGGACCTTAATATTCACTATAAATGAAGGATAATAAATAATTTCTAACAACTATAACAACACATTCGGGTTAATTTAATGTATATATGCATAAACATTACTCCGACTAGAAATTAGTTCACGGAACCCGGATTATGATCAGTTTTTAATAGTACTATATCCATTAGTCCAGTCATCTGACCAGAAACTGATCCCTTGCCTTTATCCGCCTATCTGATCAGTTTCTGATCAAAGTATAGTATTCTATCCAGTCATCTGATCAGTTCTTTATCAGAATCTAATACACTAGAACCTCTATAACTCGAACATCAAGGAATACACCAAAAAATTCGATTTATAGTTTTCGACTTATGGCGGATTTTGATTCGACTTGTAGAGGTTAAGATTTATTCTTACTAATTTTGAGTTAGAGAAGTGAAATAATAAATAGACCTAATAAGTTTCAAATTATCGAGTTGCAAAAGTTGTAAAATAAAACATTGCTCTGTTCGAGATACAAAGGTCCAATTTAATTTTTTGAGTTATAGAGGGAAAATATATATACCAAAATAGCTTGCAGGGACTCACTGATTATTTCGACTAATAGAGGGTTGAGATTTCGAGTAATGGAGGTTTTGGTTTTTGAAGGGAAGGGAATAAAACATTTTTTAGAGTTTTGGACGTTTTCGACTTACCAAAGTTCGACTTAAAGAGGTTCTACTGTACTACGAATGGTTTCGGTACGTTGTTTATTAAAACTTGCACGATCAGGACCAATCAAGACTAGTAAATAATCTAGACCAAGACCAAATCCATGGCGTAATATCGAAAAAAAAAGACGAAGACCGCAAGAACTAAGACCATATTAATCTTGCAGAATCAACTTAATTTTTAGGACCATTCATGCACATACAAATTGTTCCAATATCGGGAAATGATTCAAATTGACAAAATTTTTATGAAACATGGAACGTCGCAAGGTAAATAAAAGCATATATACAATATATATATATGTAAGGTGTTATATTTCGTTTATGTGTCATTCATATGATTATTACATGTAGGTATGTTATATGTTAATACAATGAAAACACTCCGACGATATTCAAATAAAATAAACGATAGCCATTCCCATAAATGGAAAAATGGAACGCCATGTCGTAACATACCTAAATACATTATTTATTTAATCCAAAGTTAGCAATGAAAAATAGATTCAAGGTTATTCTGTAGCTGACAGGCTATTTCTACATATACTGTTAGAGACGCTCCTTTTTATTAAAGGACTTTAATGAGATAAACAATCTGTATTAATAGTTTCATTAACATAAAAACGTGTAGATCTGTTAGAGGTCACACGTGAACAAAAAATACGGCTTAAGTGCATATATCTAACATAAAATTAATTGTGTATTTCATTGGTAGAGGAATTGAATATTGTTCTATTGGATTTTACAGTTACGAATGTAGATACATGTTTCGAAAAACGTAACAACATTTACAACAACATAAAATGTAGGCTTTCGTTTAAGGATGTTTTGGGAGGTATGTCAAAATGCTACAAGACAAATAAAAATTTGGAAGAACGTTCCTCATTCAATTCTAAAACTCCTGTAAAAATTACAAATCGATCCACTAAACCGTTAAAATGTTATTGAAATTTTAAAAAATTGTGATTTTTCACGTTATTTTATGGAGATTCGTTAACCGAACAGATTAAATTTATTTTTATTAACAGAAAAAAAGCTACCAGAAATTTCAAACTTTTATAATAAGTAACTTGAACTCTGAACTTTAGCGTAAGGTTATTCAAATTCACTAAATGGTTATCGAGGAAAAAATGAAAAATTAGCTGAAAATCTCGTTTTTACTTGATAATATAATGATAATATTTATAATTATCTGAAATAAATGCAATTTTAAAGTTTTAATTATTATTTAAACATATTAAAAAGTTTTACGCTCATTATTAGTAAAGATTGAAACTAAATATTTATTTGTTTCGAAGTTGAAATCAACGCATATTTACTGCCAAGTCAGTTAAAAATTTTCCAGATTATTCGTTATTTCTTATTTTATTCAACGTTTTTGGTCAAATTCCAAATTTTCTCTCAAACCGTATACTTTTTTTTTAGTATAGATAGTATTTATTTACCTCATGATATGCTGCAAAATCTAATTAATCACGATTTTCTAATTTTATGCACTCTAATCTCCAATTGTACCTCCCAAACATCTTTAATTTGGAGTAAATATATGTACGTATACATCTCTATAAGTTAATATTAATTAGAATATTTCTTTTTTTTTTATTAACAACATCTTCAGCGCTAAACCTAAAATAAACCTTGGATAAACTGACCAATATTAGTCATAAAAAGCAGATGATCTGACATACATAGTTTTATTGTTAGATTTTGTTCTTGTATTAGTTTCCAGATCATTTTCAATTCAAAACATTTTGTCAAATTAATGATTCACTATACTTACATGTTACCAAATTAAAAGAAAAAAGTGTTGAATCAGTAGAGGGAAGAAAATAGGCACTCTGCTTAGTTAGGAGAGAATTCCTAATACCTACCACTGATCTATTCACGCTTTTTCTAATTTTGCATCTGACTTAAATACTACTAGTTTCAGGATATTTCTATTTATTAAACAATCACTATTATTATTTTACGTAATGCCATTTTTGAAACATTCATCGTATATTTGCATATTATAATAATAGTAACTTTTGTGACGCCTCGTGTTTTGTTTTTTCGTTTCGACTTAAAACTAAATCAGTTTTGTTCTTCATTGTTAGAAGTAGGTAGCACGTTATTATGAAATGTCTCACTGATTATATCAAAAATGGTGATAGAAATTTTTATTCTTATGTCATTGGTATATTAGGCGGAAAAGATCGCACCGAAAAGGAAATCGAATACGACAAATTTTTCGCTTGTTATATTTTGGAAGCCTACAAGCCTACAACCTATATTTTTCCTAAAAAGTTTCATAACAATTGTGGTTTACCATTTTTCACACAAAATACGTTAAAAAATTTTAGGTACCTATTCTATCCATCATGATACGGTTTGTAGCATGAAAACTTCGTTTTCTAAATTTGGTTGTAAATAATCGATCAACTAAGAAAACTGAAAATATTCGGAATCTTTATGGATTATGGATGAACCAATTGTCTTAAAGTAAATTATATGATTTGATCAAAATTTACTTAAGTTTCTAAATGTTAAACATTCAAATCATGTTTATTCTAATAAATAAAACCGAAATTAGCCAAGAGATGTAAAAGGTATTAAAGTATAAACAAATGAATAAATAAAAGAATGACAAGGCATTAATAAAATGTTCAGTTAACAGCTTTGTTTCTCATTGTAATAATCCATGAAATAATAAAACTTCACTTACATTTTTTAAATTAAATCCTTATTATTACACCAACGGTTGATCGTAAACAAACGTAAATGATGCACTTGTGTGATAAGGTTCTTTCAATAATTCAACAAATACTGTGTTGATTTAACTTTATCATATAATGCCACATTAGAAACAACAATGTGTCTTCGCTTCAACACTTCGCTTTTGTTGCACAACTGACAATTGAATTGATCCAAGTTACCGCTGCAGCGAACCACTCCATCAAAGTGGCTTTGAACATGCGCACTTTGCTATGTGGCTTAACATTTTCTGTAATATGTACTTACTGACAAGAACAATATTAAAATAGCCTACCGTAAGCTTACCGAAACACAGGTATCTGCACCTATTATTATAATAAAAGATCATGGACTCTGAGCAAGGTTTAACATGTTTACAAAAATATCATTATAAAATACGACAAAAAATCTGTATATCACTGAACATAAAATTAGAGAAATTTACAAAAGTTTATTAAAATTAGGATACAATTATAAACAAACATAAATTTCATTGTTGTTGATTGTGGAATTTTAATCACCAACACCTGTAGCTATTAATTATATTTATACATATATAAATAGCATGTTTAAGACTGCGGAGGGTGCACAAAAAACTCGATATAGGGAGGGCGGGATACAAAAGACGAAAAGTTTTGTTAAATCCTAAGTTTTTCTCTTTTTTTGTACATGAAATATTTTTAATTTAAATTCATATTTGCAATAGTGTCTAAGTTAGTAACAACAGGACCAGTTTACATTTTACCTGGGTATTCACAGAACCCTTATAAACTGGAAAGAAATGTTGTATGGCGACTGTGCTCACATTTAATGATAGGGCTTTCCATATTCTGTGTTATATTCAGTTTCTAGTTATTCACCCCCGCTAAAATAATATTCACCAATTTACCTGTTTGTAGATATAGTTGCATAGTACATTAAGAATTAGACGGCTGAAGAGGACCCTAGTTGGTCCTAAAACGGCCTGAGGTAGAGGGGTTTTAGTCGGTAGGTCCGAGGACTTCTTCCCCGGGAATCCGACACTACCCAGTCGTACGGACGGCTGGGTGTCTTCTGAAGATTTCCCCTCTTCCACGAAAACATAAACAAAAAAAAATTAAGAATTAGACATTCAGATTTCATCTTTCAAAACAAGTAAGTTTTGCTCCAGTAATAACCATCCAAAGTAGTTCCATTGTCGGACGAATTTTGATAGTTTTAATTTAGACGTTGAAGTTTAGTTTTTATTGATTAGAATAGAAGTTCCAGTAAATGTTTTAAATAAAACAGTGAATTTTTATTCATCAACAAAATCACGATCCAATTTAACTAGTTGCATAATATTAATTTGGCGTGCAACGTACAACGTTTGTACAAGTTTTATTAGACTGATGATGACAATAAAGCTCCAAAAGTCGAATATTTTTTGTTCTCATGACATGTATTAGGTATATAGTTTTCTAAACAATTAAACTCCAATTTATTTGAAGTTGAAGTTTAAGTGTGAATTTTACAATATAAATCGTCTCGAATTTCTATTGATATTCTCCGAAAAAGTCAAACAGCGATAATCAATTACTCAAATTTTGAAGAGGAATTGTTCTCACCATAAATTTTCACTCAAGCACTCATAAGGTTAAGGTAGAAAAAGACATAGTGGTCTGAGATTGTAAGGGTTATTAGGGGTGCACTTAACAACTGTGACATCTCCAAAACAAAAATTGAAAATATTTGACGGAAAACAGAAATTTTCTTCTTTAACCTGAATTTTGTCATAACTCAACCATAACGGGTTGCTTTTAACAATCACAGGGTCGATTACCTTGATACAGGTTTTTTGTTTATTTTGAGGTTTTCTTCAGCCTTTTAAAGTACCTACCTTCTTGTAGATACTGCATATGCAATACTAACCAATACTGTTCATATTAATTTAGTACCAAGATCGCGTTTTGAACTTTTTCTCAACTTCATAGTTTCTACAACAAATTGTTTCTCCCGTTGTAAAGCAAGAACCTAGTAGTTTTCTCTGATTAAAATAAACAATTGATAAACCACTTTAATTGAAACAAAAAAAATTAAATTAATTCAATGATTGTGTGTAAAAGATCTATAACTGGAATGAGTATGCTAGAAAACTAATAAAGAGTAAATATTGATAATATTGATTGATTTAATATTAATTAAATATGTATCTTGCATCAGTTACATATATAGGATGCATCTATTTTAATATCTTTTTTCCACAAAACGCAAATGATCAACTGCCATATCGAACATACGATTGTTTTGTTAAAAATGCAATAATGGTAAATATTATCTATCAGTTATATTCTTGTAAAATTAAAATTCCCTATTATTCATTAATGTTTATATAATTTCTACTGTTATAGTAGATAATGCGGAGAGACTTTATATATTCTCTCTGAATAAGGACTTTTGGTTGTATTGTTTAGTTTCAAATATTTATCCAGTTTGGCTACAATGTAGCTGATAAGATACATATATGTTACGTGTATTGTATTTAGATATTACTTTTATTCTTATTCGTGCCGGTCACAATAATAACAATTAACTATCTCCAAACAAATGTATCAATTGTTTTATATTTTGTAAAACATACGTATAAAACATTATCTATCGTTTAATTAGAAGAGGTAACAGAAAAGAAAATACACGTGTAAAATTTGCGTAATGATTTTCCCTAGCTCTATAAGAACGTATTGCATATTAGATCGTGTCTTTTACAATAAGCAAGAAACTTTTGTTAAAGATTGTATTTGGAGCAATCCATTTTCACCTGTGCCTTTCTATGTAAAACCACGAAATCGTATTAATGAAAGTAGAAAATCAATTCGTCCCGTAATGTTTATGTAAAAAGTTATGTAACGATAGCTTGTTGTTGTGATTTGCAGTACCAACATCTGGAAAATTAATTCACCATGTTCAGTTTCAACTGCGGCGCGATTTTATAAAAAGGATAGATTAACAAAAGATGGAAGTTTAAAGTAATTAAATAGACTGCTGCACATTAATTAATGACAATAATTTTGAATACTTATAATTCTTAAATATACATTGGTATAACTGACAAAAACATAAATGCAAAAAAGGTGTTTATTAATGTTTAGTTCATTAAAGACAATACAACTGTAGGGATAGACGTGCGAGCGCAAAAGATTAGTATGCTTAGATTTACAGATGATATAGCAGTACTAGCATCTAGCAAGAGATAGCTTTAAATAAAACGGAAGCGGTACTGACAGATCAGTACTGTATGAAAATAAATAAAAGTAAAACTAAAATACTGGTATGGAAGGGAAGAAAAAGTAGGGAAAGAGCGAATATAAAGATAGGAGACGAAAAAAATAAAGAAAGAAGTGGCTGATTTTAGATACCTAGGAAGTCAGATAAGTCAGGATGAAAGGAGTAGTAGGGATATAAAGCAGAGGATAGCGCAGGGTCGTATCGCCTTTAATAAAAAGAAGTCACTTCTATGCTCGCGAACGGTTAATTTAGAAATTCGAAAAAGGTTGTTAAAGGTGTATGTTTGGAGCACGGCGTTGTACGGGTGCGAAACATGGACAGTGGGAGCGGCGGAAAAGAAAAGGTTAGAAGCGTTCGAAATGTGGTGTTATAGGCGGATGATGAGGATATCGTGGGTAGAAAAGGTTAGAAATGTAGAGGTATTGGAAAGAATAGGAGAACAGAGGACTCTATGGATGTCAATAAAAAATAGGCGAGATAGGTTGGTAGGACACCTTCTCAGGCATGAAGGTCTAGTCAGAGACGTATTAGAGGCAGAAACAGGAGTCAAGAGGGGTAGAGATAGACCTAGATTAGATTACTGTTCACAGATAGTTAAGGATGTGGGCTGTTCTATTTTAAGGAAATGCGAAGTTTAGCTCAGGATAGGAAAGAGTGGAGGTACGTGTCCAACTAGCCTTAGGACTGATGACCTTATGATGATGATGATAATGTTTAGTATATTATATAAAAATGCGATATTACAAGTGGGTGATGATGATAATGCTGTGGGTAGAAGAAGTTAGAAATGTGGAGATATTAGAAAAAGTAAGAGAACAGTAATGGTTAATTATATAGACAAATGTATTATAAACAGAAATATGAGTGAAGATGGGAGAAAATGAGATCGCAAATAGTAAAGGGATGTTGAATTTTTCGAGAAATTCACACACAAATTGCTAGGTTTAAGGGGTGAAGTCCTTCCTTTCTGAATACAAGAAAACAAACTGCAGAAGTAGAATTTTGTAAAGTCCTTACCTGTCGTGTTTGAACTGATAAGAAATTGAACTTCAGAACAATGTAATAAATTATAGGTAATTACTATCTAAGAATTTTAATGGTCAAGCACTTTGTATGATTCTGTATTATTTTGGAAGTACATAAACAGAATTTATATTACCCCAATTACCATTAAATTTTTGTGTGTTTCCTACACGAAAAGAGCAGAGTTGCATTTAATGTGGGAACACTTTATACTTATGTGATGCAGGGTGGTAAGAAATGTAGTATAATCAGAAAATACAAAATTATTTTCTGTGCTCATTTTAGTATAATAAATATATTGAAGGAATGCCGTGGGTGATCGATACCGGCGGAATCCGAAATAAACTTACGAGAAGTTTTCGGAAATACCCAGGAAAATAATTATATAACCGATCAGCGTCCCACAGGATATAGTTGACACAAGACCAACGATATAAATAGTGGGAGAACGAGAGACGTAAGTGGTGATATAATTCTAATCGTAAATTACTGTGGTGGACTACCTACTCCGACAGTTCTCCGCCCCCCCGAATCTCCCCACGCTTAACCATTTTCCCTTCTCAATCTTCTCCCAAATCCCAACCTTCCATTCTCTTCCCGGGGATGAGTAACCCTCAGGGTTTATTTCCCCACTCGAGGAGGGGTTTTTAATCGGTAAAAATCCGACACTATCTCCCTTCAGCGGGTGTCTTTTGAAGATTTCCCTTCCTCGGGAATAAATAAATAAATAAATAAATAAATAAACGTTTGTAATAAAACTTACCATGGGCTAAGGTGCACACAAGGCCTAAAAGAACAACGAGTAACTTCATTTTTAAATTTCCAGTTTACCTCAACCAGACCACTGCACAGCCTCGAGTATTTTGGTGTTATTTATACCAAGAAAACTAATCTCACTCAATGCAAGACAACGGATGTGAGCACTTATAGATGATACATATATGTAATTAGCATTTGATTAATTGTCTCGAAAGTAATTTGTCATTTTTTTAACAGGTTAATCGCGAATATCATTGCAATTAAATATCTTTCGTATCTACGAAATTGTAAAATGTCTGTTAAAACTACGATGATGAATTGGAGGGGTAATTTAATTGGAAACGGATATTTACGTAGAAAATACCACGGTTTAGTACTTTTGTTAGGGATAAATAGTAAAATGGGATAGGATGGGGGACACGAAAGGAGCCTCCTCGAAGAATGTACTGAGTGTACATTCGGGCGTCCCCCGGGCAACAGCTTTGGCTGGCTAATCCTTTCACTCCAGGGACATTAATAGTGGGATTGAAACATAATTTTCGTTGTTTTTTACAG
>NW_020438956.1:1391291-1393789 GCF_000699045.2 Agrilus planipennis
TTTGTACTTATGGTCGTTTGACGATATTTCAGGTATTTGATTATTTTTATTTACTTTTATAACATTCTATATCCTAATTTAGTTTCTAATAAATTGTGTCTAAATGCACTTAAAAACAGTAAAATTAAATATTTTTAATCTCGATACAAGAAAGTAAAGTCACATGTATTAATAAAATTGGTACATAGTAAACAAAGAAGGTTAATTAGAAAACAAACTCCTTCAGGTTGCAAACAAATTTTTTACGGATTAAAGAGAATTGCTTTTACTTTTATAAACTACCCTTAATTCCTGAACGCAGAGAAATAGGTATTGCTGCGGGAATAAAAATTGTATCGTACTCAGTTCTGACTACTCCTGTCCCGGGTACCGATATGTCAAGGAAGTTTTCTACCACTGATTGGGAGTTATCGACACTTTGGGTGTGAAAGTATCTTAAAATTCACTCCAACTATAGGAACTTAAATGGGTTAAATACAGAAAAAATCAAACAAAAATTCATTTTTATACTACAATTAGATAAATTGTCCTAACATATGATCGACCATTATTTATTTAAATCAGAACGTTGGTGATATACCTACATAAAAACTAAATTAAAAATTGAAAACTGATTCTCTATCGGCTTATGATATTAAAAATGAAAACAGATGATAGTAATGGTGGTGACAAGGTTGAAGCAAAACATCTATATGCGATTAAATATTGTTCCTTCTTTTTCTTTGTCTAGCACACGATAGTTATGCAAATATCTTTATTTTGTGAGATAATAAGAACTTGGCCATAAATAGATATCAACCAAAAATCTATGTATAACACTATGAATTTAAATTTTACACTATACATGCCAGCGTTGACTGTAACGAACGTTGCATTGAAGCGCACGAGACATCCGTTGCATGATTTCGTTACATAGCAACTCGCATGAAACGAACTTATCCTAGCGTGCGTAAAGAAGTTTCACTTCAATAATATGTGGCAAATGTATGTATTAGCCACAAATTGATAGCAGGCGTCTGATGTTTATCACAAATAAAGTATAATAAAAAGAAAAGAAAAATAAAAAGTTCAACTTATAAACTCGAACAACAACATTCTTTTTTCATGTTTATATGAATAAGTTTATTGTGTTTATGTTTTTCGACTTTTTAAGAGTAATTCAAAATAGTACAGTGATTCTCTCTTTTCTTTTATTAATAATCTTTTTTCTGTAGTTGTGTAAAAATAATACTTATTCTTAAATTTATGCTTGCCGATGAGAATAGTAAGGACAAAGAACAACGCCTTCGTCTCAGGTATTGTAATAAAATCCTTTTTTATGTCAAGAACCTGCATCATAAGCCTTGAATAAATTCCACACATTCAAAGTGAATAACAGCAATAAACATCTCTCCATGTGAATATGCGTATGTCTTCTTAATAACAATTAAATACACATATGATGCTTATTATGTACTTGCAATTTGTGTTTTCACATGAACGTGACGGATTTACAGATCACGCTTCGGCTGGAAATAAAGGCACAAAAAAATTGGGCACTGTCATTAAAAGAAATCTTACGTAATAATCTTCTGCGTTAAAACAATGAAATGTTGTGTAACAGAGCATTTTCTGGTGTGTGGTCTTTATTGTTTTCTATTGTCAATGTCAGTTAACTGGAACAGTAGTCACTTGTGTTTAAAAATTACTAAAAAACAAAACGTTAATATCACAGGGTGGTGCTAAGGGAAAATCCGACCCTGCAATTACCTAATATGATTATTCAGAATACAAATAAAAAATTATGGTATGGCGATGGTAATAATTAAAATTAAAAAAAGGATTTACCTTAATTAATGGTAATACTGCCTCGTGTTGAAGATGCATAACGTAAGTAGGTATAGTGAAATATGTGTTTTATCCATTACCTAAAACTGTTATGGTTAAGCCCTCTTTATTTTAATGTGATTCATCATCATCATAAGGTCGTCAGTCCTAAGAACAATAAAAAAATAAATAAATTCAATTTTACGATTAAAGTGCATGCTACAAAATAAAAATGTTTTGTAGCCAGTAGTTGTTCGTAAAGGTTTTGTTTTTTACACGTGGACTTACATTTACATGATTAATTAACGTATAAGTTAAATAACAGAAAGACGACGTGTATTCAAGGGCAACTTATTATACCTCTTAAGAACATTCCTCAAGAAGATGTGCATAATGATAGCCCTAGGTTCTGTAATTAAACTCCTTACGTGATGCTTTTCGTATGAGAAAATTAATAGTTGAAGGATACTGCTTCCTCTTCGTGGCATCTAACAAAACTTTTTTAAATAAAGGGTTTGCTATAAAAATACGCTTTAAAGAAGATACTAAGGTTCGCTAAATAAATAAAATAATACTAATAAGACTTCTCTATGAAAGAATTTAAATTAGTAAAAACGTTTTCAAACTTTAAAATTGCAATAGGTTAATGCCTAGCTACTCGCATGAAACGAACTTACCTTACTGTGCGTAAA
>NW_020438956.1:1400691-1402134 GCF_000699045.2 Agrilus planipennis
ATCTAAGCATACATAGAGACAGGCAGCGGGGGAAATGCGTTGCATGATTTCGTTACATAGCAACTCGCATGAAACGAACTTACCTTACTGTGCGTAAACAAGTTTCACTTCAATAATATGTGGCAAATGTATGTATTAGCCACAAATTGATAGCAGGCGTCTGATGTTTATCACAAATAAAGTATAATAAAAAGAAAAGAAAAATAAAAAGTTCAACTTATAAACTCGAACAACAACATTCTTTTTTCATGTTTATATGAATAAGTTTATTGTGTTTATGTTTTTCGACTTTTTAAGAGTAATTCAAAATAGTACAGTGATTCTCTCTTTTCTTTTATTATAAATAAATAAATAAATAAAAAAAGAATAAATAGATATATGTACTGGAAAATTCCATACAAAATGATCTTTAAGTGTATTATAGTATAACTGGAATGACCGATACTCTCCTGATTCGGGTTTAAAAGCCGTTGTCGGTTGGAGTTACTTCCTAACGTTTTGCTAGCATAAGAGGCAAGCATCTTCAGAGGTCCGACCATCTCCGATGCTAGATGTGGAATCAGGACAGCATCAGTTCACCTATTGGTCGCGAAAGCCTTTATCAATTCAACACAATTGGAATAGTTAATATCGTTATATTACGGTAACTTTGTTTTGGATTGTGTATTTTTTTTTAAATGATATAAAAGCATCACAAGAAATATATATCAAAAAATATTGATGAAAACCATCAGAAGGCCAAGACAATTACGAGGTTTAACGTTTAATAAGGAAATGCTAACGTATCACTAGGAAAAACAGTGAATGCGAACAAGGAAAATTATTTAATGCTAATGTTTTGTATTTGTAGGAACTAATTTGTTTATATTTTTAAAGGATAAATTAATGCAATAGAATATATGTAAATCTTTGTACTTAAGTAGATACAATAAAAAAATAAATAAATTCAATTTTACGATTAAAGTGCATGCTACAAAATAAAAATGTTTTGTAGCCAGTAGTTGTTCGTAAAGGTTTTGTTTTTTACACGTGGACTTACATTTACATGATTAATTAACGTATAAGTTAAATAACAGAAAGACGACGTGTATTCAAGGGCAACTTATTATACCTCTTAAGAACATTCCTCAAGAAGATGTGCATAATGATAGCCCTAGGTTCTGTAATTAAACTCCTTACGTGATGCTTTTCGTATGAGAAAATTAATAGTTGAAGGATACTGCTTCCTCTTCGTGGCATCTAACAAAACTTTTTTAAATAAAGGGTTTGCTATAAAAATACGCTTTAAAGAAGATACTAAGGTTCGCTAAATAAATAAAATAATACTAATAAGACTTCTCTATGAAAGAATTTAAATTAGTAAAAACGTTTTCAAACTTTAAAATTGCAATAGGTTAATGCCTAGCTACTCGCATGAAACGAACTTACCTTACTGTGCGTAAA
>NW_020438956.1:1403975-1405514 GCF_000699045.2 Agrilus planipennis
TTTGTACTTATGGTCGTTTGACGATATTTCAGGTATTTGATTATTTTTATTTACTTTTATAACATTCTATATCCTAATTTAGTTTCTAATAAATTGTGTCTAAATGCACTTAAAAACAGTAAAATTAAATATTTTTAATCTCGATACAAGAAAGTAAAGTCACATGTATTAATAAAATTGGTACATAGTAAACAAAGAAGGTTAATTAGAAAACAAACTCCTTCAGGTTGCAAACAAATTTTTTACGGATTAAAGAGAATTGCTTTTACTTTTATAAACTACCCTTAATTCCTGAACGCAGAGAAATAGGTATTGCTGCGGGAATAAAAATTGTATCGTACTCAGTTCTGACTACTCCTGTCCCGGGTACCGATATGTCAAGGAAGTTTTCTACCACTGATTGGGAGTTATCGACACTTTGGGTGTGAAAGTATCTTAAAATTCACTCCAACTATAGGAACTTAAATGGGTTAAATACAGAAAAAATCAAACAAAAATTCATTTTTATACTACAATTAGATAAATTGTCCTAACATATGATCGACCATTATTTATTTAAATCAGAACGTTGGTGATATACCTACATAAAAACTAAATTAAAAATTGAAAACTGATTCTCTATCGGCTTATGATATTAAAAATGAAAACAGATGATAGTAATGGTGGTGACAAGGTTGAAGCAAAACATCTATATGCGATTAAATATTGTTCCTTCTTTTTCTTTGTCTAGCACACGATAGTTATGCAAATATCTTTATTTTGTGAGATAATAAGAACTTGGCCATAAATAGATATCAACCAAAAATCTATGTATAATAAAACTATTAACCTACATCTACTTTAAATCTTGGGCAATATTTCAGAAACGACTTAAGGCGGGCTACGTCTTGAGAGTCTTACAACATCATTTTTAGTACATTATTTTAACAACAAGTTATTTATTTTCTTCTAAAACGACCTTGTTAAAATATATAAACAATTGATTTTATTTTAAGATACAATCCAGGGCCACAAAAAACTGACCTAATCTAATTCAATAAATCGAAGTGACGCAAAGAAAACGTGATTTATAAAAAAACTGTTAGTTGAAAGCTGTAATTAATTTCGAAACAGATAAATGATGATGAATCAATAATTGTCTTGCAAATGTATTAGATACAATAGTTGAAGTAATACTATAAGAACATTAGTTTAAACAATAAGATAATGTAAAGTGTAATAAAGGGCTGTATGTAATGTTATTTTTGTCAAGTCCTTACTGATTCTACTGTAGGATTAATTTATTCATTTTGAAATATCAATAACCTATTACAGAGATTTATTTTCGATATCTTTGAAATATATTTTGTTATTAGTCAAGCTGATAGATGAACTTCAGTATGCAAGATATGAATGACAACTTATTGTCCACAAATTTGTTTAGGAACATATTAGGATAAACAATGCGAATGTTACTAGAATCATCCTTTTTGTTCTTTAATTTTTCTTACCAATTGACTAATTAAGAAAATATAATAATATGTGCTATAGTATAAACTA
>NW_020438956.1:1406938-1423330 GCF_000699045.2 Agrilus planipennis
CCTCTACCCCTCCTAACTCCTGTTTCTGCCTCTAATATGTCTCTGACTAGACCTTCATGCCTGAGAAGGTGTCCTACCAATCTATCTCGCCTATTTTTTATTGACTTCCATAGAGTCCTCTGTTCTCCTATTCTTTTCAATACCTCTTCATTTCTAACCTTTTCTACCTACGTTATCCTCATCATCCGCCTATAACACCACATTTGGAACGCTTCTAACCTGATGAACCAGACACCTACAAACAATTATAACCACTCTAAAGAAGTTCAACTTAAAAAAAAAGACAATTTTCGCAAGTGCACTTCAGCTATGCTTTTCACTAATTTTCCGTTGTTTCTATTGGCCCTCTTCTTTGCCTCTTCTTAAATAACACGTAAGTAGGCTTTTGTCAACTGAAAGATAATCTATTGTTCTAGTCACCGATTTACGCTATATGTGGTCTTGAATTGCAGTTTTATACACATAAAAGTAATTATCAAAATGCTCTGGCTTTCGTGTATAAGTAGAGTTTCATGTTAACTTGACATGCAACAACACAGTTTTCACCGACATTAAGTTGTAAGAAAAGTGATTTGTTTGTATGTAGTGAAAAACTGACGAAATTGTTGAATATACTAGGTAAGACTTAATTTATATACCCTAAATAGTATTAAAGAAAGAAAATTTAATTTAGTCACAGAATACATGCCAACCCAAAAACCGTAACGCTTTAACATCATATTTTGTGAAAGTTCCGAGAATAATTGGTTATAAAGAACACTTATGTTGTCAGGAAGTAATCAGTTTTGGCAAAAATTATGTGATATATAGTGCACGTTTGTCAATTTTGCATTTGTTTGATCACACTGAAGAATATTCGTGATTATTTGGTGGAGACATCAACAGTGCGTCAAGCGACGAACCTTGAACATACGAATTCGAACACCTGCGGTTACATCTTTGAATTAATCAAAGTAACGCAGTTAACAAGTTAATTAATTATTTATTTAGTTGTATAAGAACGTAAAGTGAATATATGGAAGTTAAAGATGGTTTAAAATTTAAATTTACAAATCAACTTAATCAATTGCAAATGAGTATTTTCAAAAATATCGATTCGTTTTTTAAATTAGTTTTTAATACGAATCGTCTAATAAATGTTTTTAACTTTTACCACCTAATAATTTTAAAAATGACATAATTATCTCAAAAACTCTTTGTACTTATGAGAGAAAGTCTTTTTTCTCATACTTTTGCGTAAAATGATCATCACATTAGGTGCTGAAATTTGCTTTTCACTGTTTATTATAGAAAACCTTCATAAAAACATTCAACAGATTTAACGAATTCTACACGATTGAAACAACTTGTTTTTAATAATTCATCTTTTGACAAACATAGGTGATCCACTACTGAATCTTAATTACAATTAATCACAAATTAATCGGTCTGGTAAAGAAGTATAGTTAATAAAACAGAAGTTTGGTTTGTTGCATTTTATTTTTATAAATATAAACACCTTTCCATTGTTAGTATTTGTATAGAAATTGTTTATTAATACAAAAATACGTATGGCTACATTCACGATCAGTCTCTATTGTAGGTATACATTGATTTTTCAAAAATATAGGTCAGTTTAACAATTTATTTTTCTTTGAAAAGTTAACTGATGAAATTCAATAAATGATGCCACGAATTCTTTATAAAACAGTTAAAATACTTCTATAATTGATTTTAATTTATAAAGACACCATGTAAAAAAATAGTTTGTATGAAATAAGCGATCAAAGTACAGTAACGAAAGTTTCTAAGAACATTTGGATATAAACTATCATAGACTCGTTTAAAGAAAATAGAAATGTACCTTAAAAAATAAAAGATGAACATACATTAATATAAATGGAATAAATAGCACATTAAATACATATACATTTATTTCACAATTAATATATTTTTTATATTGAATCGGTACTTCTGAAGAAACTAAGAAGGAAGGTAATAAAAATATGTTACATGCATTGATTTTCACATTTTTTCTCCTTACACTTGTTTCCCTAATATTATTGTAACGCATTTTTATCACTGGAATTACATTTCTTAAGTGCTTCAGAAGAAATCAGTATTTTCTTTAAAACGAGTCTTACCATAGTCACAGTAAATCTAAAATATTATTATAGATATATTAAAAATAATAATAAATAAATAAATACTATAGTTTATAATTTCGAATACATACATTCATAAAAAGCAACTAACAAACATCACAAGAACTAACAGTACTTATATATGTATCATAATGAACACAACTGTATAAAAATTGGCAAAAACTCCATTAAGGTGCGTTTAGACCAAGCGAACAAGAACATAGAGCGCGAACAAGTCATTTATTAACGTTCGATCATGGTAAACTCATATGTCCCAATTTAATGGGATTGGGACCATAAGTGAGCGATGCCTAACGCTTAGACTACATTCATATCATACCAATAGAACTCTGACATTATAGATTCATGGTATGGTACGAAAAATTATTCGCTCGCTTAATCTAAACGCACCTTTAGACGATAAACCCTTGAGCACAGTGCTCGACTCTGTTATCAGGCGGTGGAAATCTGCAGCAATAACTCGATATTACTCCTGCAGATGCGAGGACAAGAGATAGAACCGATATGCCACACACTGCTCCTGAGGTCATATCGGCCAATGGAGTTCCTGGTTTTGGCTGCATGAACAGTAGTACCAGCAATCCGACGCACGTCAGTAAACTGAAAAGCGTTAGAATGATGTACCCTGAAAAAAAGAGAAGTTACAATCATTATCAAAAATTACTTCAGTTTAGCGTTAGTTCTTTATTTTAAAAGAAAATTTGCAAATATTTTTGAAATTACTTACCTATAGCACTTTCTCTAAACTATTTTTATTATTGTGATAAAAAAATATGATTTTGATGATCTCCTCCCTTATAGGGTTAATTTAAATAAAAAAAAACATTTAAAAAAATGATTATCTAAATTTACTTAATGGTTCTTCAACACACTATATTAAATAGTAAAGACAAAATAGATTTAGAAAATTAGTAAGTTTACAAATTAAACTGTAATTCATGTAATAAAATTTATATAGGACAGGCAGGACGTACCTTTAAAAGATTAATAAGTGAACACAAAAAACTTTTTTAAGTGTAAAAAAATAGATCCACATTATGCTAAACGTCTGACCGATGAAAAATTTAGTTTTAACGAAAATCAAGAAATCCTATATTATAAAAATAAAAATTATATACCTGACCTTACTGCTAAACCGCCCCCTTCCTAATAGTCTTAGCTACATAATATGTTATTTGTTATACTTCTGATGATGTCTTACTGTTAATGCGAAATAGATGTCAAGTATTTTAAAATAATTTATGAAAACATTGGTTTTTTATTAAAAATGGCCATAACAAAAAAGCTACGGCAAAGTCCTGTTAAACCGTAGTTTTTCTAAGATTTTTATTACCGCAAATATTGAAAACCTACCTGACATGTAATTCCTATTCGGAAGCCAGTAATAATAGTTTCGAGATCTGAATCCTAACAAGCCAAGTACGAAGCATGCAAATCCGGAAACGATCCCAAAATCCAGAAAGTACAACCGTCCCATTACGGAAATCATGTAGAAGCAAAGACCTGAAGCCAGACCTCCGCAAATGACCATCATGAGAGCTGCTGCTGCTAAAGTTGCATGAACAGGTTTTTTATGAATACTAACATTCATCCAGGATTCTGACCTGGTCGAGTACGTAGTTTCAGATTGAACAGGACTAGAACATATTGGGGTAACTATGGCTGTGTGTCTTTGGTCTTTGGTCATTTGTCTAGTGCTTAGAGCGTAATTGAGTTTCTGTTGAGCTTTCGGAGCTTTCCGTAGAGGTTTGTTATTGTTTAGAGGACTGAGCGATGTAATAAAGGGACTTTTGGTTACGGGAACGAGCTGGGGGAGATAGCTGAGTGTCTGATGAACTGGAGACATCCCCTGAGGTGTGTGAGAAGCGGAAGACGATCTTTGCGACGTCTTTTTTGGGGTTGAAAGAAGCTCGTGTAATTTCTGCGTGGCTACCGCATTACCACCTTTCCTAACGGACGCAGGGGACGTCACCCTTCTCAACGACGGAGGGTTAGACTGGTTCGTGCCATTATTCTGTCTGTGTGGGGAACTATTATGGACAGGTTGGCTCTGTACGATTCTTTGTTCTGAAACGGAATTACAGTATTGTATTACAAAACTACAGACTGTTTCAACGCAATTCGTTGAATTACTTATGTCTAGTTTTTTAGTGTTAAAATTCTTCAACAAATCTCACTGTATATTCTGTATTGAAAAAGTAAATCTTTTAAAAAACTGCCTATAAGTATTAGGAATTAAATTTAAAAATACCTTGGAGAGATTATTAAGATAGTGTGGCTGAATTGTCAGCAACTAAATAAAAAAATATATCTTAAAATTCCTAAAGGAAGATATTACTCATATGTAAATTTATTGTAATAATATGGGAATTATTTCGTTCTAAATCAATTCAATGCTACATTCTGGTATCCACATCAGTAATTAAGTTATTCTTGATTGCGAAGTATCTTGAGACATATTGTGGTACAATTAAATACATTTTTATAAGTATTTGACTGTTACTTTCTCTAAAAACCCCCATTAACATAAATAAAATATCTATTATTTCGAATGTCAGTGAAAGCAGAGGATATTTTCTAGGATATGCTATTTTGTTTACCTTAATGTGGAACTTGCATGAACAAAATAAATTCTGCGTTACATAATGAGAATGAAAGATATTTAAAAATTTTGTTCTTTGCTATTTAAATATAAAATATATATATGCTATTTACCTTCTTCGCATTTTTGATACGGTAAAGGAAGATATTCATATCGCCCGTTGTCCTGTATCACCTCGTAGTGTTCTTGTCGTAACAATTTTTGAGGACTCTGACTCAAAACACTATTGTCACATAACTCTGTTTCATCTTCCATAGGGATAATGGCGTACCTATGGACCTTTCCATTTCCTACGGGAACTTCTTCAACATCATATTGTTTCCTTTTAGGGGGTGAAGTGAATGATTTACTCCGTCTAATTTCCCGCCCTTTCATAGGAATATATTCGTAACGATTTTTTTGCAATGTCGAATTACTGTTAACGATATCATCATCTGTATAGCTCATTTGAGCGTAACTTCGTCGGTTGGCGGGAACATTTTGGCGGGATTGGAAATTATTGTTTACATTAACATTATTATCCGGCACTCTAACATATCTGTAACTTTGTCCATTTCCGTTTTTCACGTCAAGATGATTTGATACAACAACGACTTTTTTCTTCTTCACCAAACCGTTATCATCTACTGTCATTTCTTCGTAAAACTCCTGTTCTTCAAAATCTTCGTCGTTATCTTGTTTTGGAGATAATGTTGATATGTTGACATTATTATCTCCGTAACAGACGTATCTACCATTGCTCGTTGTAAGCTTCGTGCCACCGTTGATAGTAACCGGGACTTCTTGAAGTTCTCCTGGCGAATGCGCTCCAACAGGAGACTGTCGAAGGCTTCGCTGCGGGCTCAAAGCTCTTGGAGGACTCTTACTTGAAATATTAACGAATTCGCTCTGCTGACAAAACGCAGGGTTGCTGTAGTAATGATGTTGAAGAATGGGATAATTATTAGCCATTTTCTCAAATGCAGTATCCAGTACACTTTAGCAACATACAAATAATGCAGGATTAAAAAACACTCTAAAACACTCTGAGACCATTTTGTCCTTTCTTCATCTACTGAAAACTTTTTCACTGCTTCATTGATGTGTTTGGTGTCAGAATTCCCAGAAAGTTTTAACGCACTAATTTCACTTTGAATAACGACGCACAAAGAATCCTTCTGAAACTTTCGACGCACAAATGATGAAAAAATTGGCACAGACGAGGGCAATTCGTTTCAAAAGGTAAACTGGACTGTAATTATTAGTTAAAAGGGAAAAAGGATACAGTGATCGTTGATGTGCATCGGTGTGAGACTCCGTGCCAAGTAGTTTGTAACTAGCCAAAGGTGGAATTGGTTGTTGGTAGTCAGTCCGTTGGTTGGTTGATTGTAACGGTAGGTTAACGCTCCGAGGGAATAACAGCTGCATATGTCTAACGTCACACACGTGAACGAGGGGTAGATAACAGTGACGTACATTATAAGGGGAACAGACGCATAATTTCGTTTCTACATTACTTTTTATCAAGTTTAATTTGTCGTATATACTTCTAGTTTACTATTTCTACGATTAACTTAACATAAAAGAGTTTTAAAAAGGTTCCAACATTATAAAATAGTTTTGCATTTTGTTATATAGAATATTAATTATTATCCGCGACTTCATTCGCATGGAATTCAACAATATCACAAACTCCCATTTTACACATTTAGAGATTGTATTTTTTTATTTCATTTTACCATTGTAAACTTGAGAGCATATTTAGTGATAATTATTTCAATTGGTTTTTAACAATCTTTGAATTTAGAAAAAATATTTTTATTTATTGCACATAATCGACTGATAAATATACATTAGGATTACAATTAGATCAATATTTAGTTTTATCACCGTTTGCTGCAATACACGATAGACTCCAAATGTTTAGGGACCAAATCGTTCCAAATGGTCTCGATTTTGGCCATCCAATTGTCAATCTAGCGTTGTCTCTTTCTCAAGGATATGTTTCATGAGATTTTCGATAGGGTTGAAGTCTGGCGAACAAGCTGGTCACTTTATGACCTCAAATTCTTTGCCATCAAACCACTCTTTGTTTTCGATCAATACTATTGATAATTGTAAGGCATGTGATACAACAATCGATCGGTAATTTGATTCTCAATTTAAATGTGTGTTTTGTTTGCATGGTAATCACCTAGCATCAAATTAATCAATCAAAAACTAAGTGACATAATTTTATCGCTAAATCTGCTCCCAGCTATATAATGAACTTTTGTTCAAAATTTCAAGTTTCTTGACTCGGCGATTTAGTCGGTACTTTGATCGATACATCAAACTTTGAACCTTCTTTTCGCCACTTTAGGGGTTGAATTTTTAATAATCCTTTCTAAATGGTCTCTTACGTTGTCTAAGGAATTTCAGCATAAAATTTCAAGTCTCTACACCCAGAAATTGGACTAAGCATTGATATACTAGTCATTTTACATATAGATAACAAAATTATGATGATAAATTAAGAATTGTTCATGAAATGTGTTTCCACATCTTGTTTATTGTATGACTTTTCAGTTTGTCTTTTACTAGTCGTGCTAGTTGTTCAATTGGGCATATTGTTTCGTTATAGAGAATGTTAGTTTTGTTACAAGGAGTTTGTGAAGATATGGATAATAGATTAAAGTTTTACATTATAGGGAGCTTTAAGTCGAATATTCAAAATTGTATGATTTTTGCAAATTGCTAAGCATGCTTCATACCAATAAAACATATCTTGAAAATTATAATATTTTGTGCTATTTTATGAAGTACCTAAAGCTCAAGATCATATTCGATTTATTCAATCACTTTCGTTTATATCCGATAAAATTATTTTGTTATCTTGCAGTTTGAAGCGTATACGAATCTGATGTAATAACTTTTTCGACGCCACTGCTTGATTTATGTTAATGTACCTAAACTATAAAATGGGGAAAGCAGCAAGCATTTTAATTTTATTAGATGTCCCGCATGTGCTAGGGCACGAGGGGAACTAATAACGTGGCTTTAGACAGGAGTAAGAATGACTGTTCTAATACCAATGATGGGACTTTTGTTTGACGAAAGCTTTTAAACAAGTCTCCCTCACCCGCAGCTTTTAAACGCTGCATAAACATAGGAAAATGCGAAAACTAAACCCTGAAAAGAAGGGAGGATAATCAAAGATATAGACTTACCTAATTATAATTACTTACTAATATTAATTTACTAATGGAGTTTTACTGATGCAGCTTTCTATGTCTTTAAAACAAGTGAAGAAGTCGGGAGTATGTCAGGCAAGTACACGATGGAGAGTTTTCTTGCCAATTTCAACTTAATTTATTCAAGGATATCCAAAGTAATATTGTAATTGAAATTATCCAACAATACTAAATTTATCTACAAGGTTTTAAGACTTGTAAGTTTAATGTTAAAAATGGGTTCTAACTTGTAAGAAACAAATTTAGATAATGCACATATGGATAGATCTAAAACAGTGGAAAGACAATAAAAACCATGTTATGTATGTATAATGGTTGGGTGTCCTACAATTGTTAACTCGCCTTTTTTTCAAGCTAAATTAATCCTACAATCCTTCGTGAAAGCAGATCTTAAATAATCTTTCAATGAAAAGCATCGATAGAGCTGTCAAGCGAGCTTGAGATATTTAATTTCAAAGAAATTAGCTAGATTGATTGCAGCTCCATGATTCGCCTCAATTCGCAGCTTTATGCTATCAAATGCGTGAAGAGGAAAGCGAGGGAGGTATCCAAAACAGAGTGCACAGCTATCTCGTGCGGTCCAGTTAAATAATGTAAAGACAGATACCCAGAGAATTCATTTCATTTACTATTCACTAGTAGCATAAGACTATCGGCAAAAGGTAATTCTGCGCAAGCTTATCAGCATCAGATGAGGTGTAGCACTAAATTATTATACTGGAAAATTTTAGCGATTAAGTCGCAAAAATGCGTAAATTTATTTACCTCTTTTAAAGTTCTGCAACTCTGCACTGCATCTGTACACCAACCGCCCCCTGCTTCTTAGTAAACCCAAAATATATGTAACTGTGGTTTCTTATTGTAATTTTGCAAACTTATATAAAAGGCTAAATTGGGGTTTTTAATGCTATGTTATTTTAAGGCTGATATTAATGCTATTAGAAAGTATGGTAAATGTCTAGGTGACCCCCGATGGGGGTGGGGGTGGTGGGATTGAAAGAGGAGGTCTCCCCCACCGCTGTACCATAAAAAGTTCGTGGCGGTCTCACCCCCATAAAAAGTTATGGAGGTTGAAAGTTGATTATTTTGACAATTTTCATACACTATAATTCAAATAAAATTCAATAAAAAAAATTATTTTAAAAGAGGGTTGTCACTTGAACAAAATCCGATAACCTAACCTAACCTACCCAATTGATAAAGATATTTAAATAATGTTTTACATAACTTTCTCAATATTTTTATGTATTTTCCATTAGTTTTACCTTTGAATATTGTTTAAGAATGACTATATAAATATTTACCTACATGCCTAGAAATGTATAAAAATTGACATATTTATTAACTTTGACCCCCATAACTTTTTATGGGGGTGAGACCGCCACGAACTTTTTATGGTACAGTGGTGGGGGACACCCTTCGGGAGTGAGGGCCATCATCTAGACCTTTACCGAAAATACATTTGTTTTTCATTTGTGCGCAAAAAAATGAAAAAATAAAAAATTTGTACCAAAACATAATTGCTTCTTAATTAAAATATTATTTTTCCTTAGATAACTTTCCTATTACATAACGATTTACTTATTTTGCATCTCTATAAGCCATTTATAATTTCAATAACTATGAAGGAAGCGATCTACAATTTTAATGTTGTTTTTTTCGTATACATATTAAAGGAATAGTGACTTCTTCATATCTCAATGTGTTTGTTACCAAAATAAATAATAAAAAAATGCGTTTGGTTTATGGTAATTAAAAAGATGTACCAATCACTTAACTTTTTTTATACATAAAAAGGGAGCGCAAGCGGCACCTTTGTTACATTCTGCCTTTGGTCTTACGTATAATAAGTTGAGCTGCAGCAGCTGCAACGACGGACGACACGTGCCATTGATTGCTATCTCATGGGGGAGCTCAATGAACAGAATGGTTTTCGAACCAGCCGATGAAACAAAATAAGGGTGCTCTGTTTATATAAGAAGACGATTCACGGAAACGATGCGCTGTCTAAGACCAGAAATTTATTAAATTGAATCATACGTTAAGGGGAAAGGAGGAGGTCAACAAAGTGGGACATCGTGGGGATCCAAATATATTTATATATACGTTATATTTTACAAGACACATAAAGTACGCAAAAATACTTTATTTAAGGCCTTAAGTAAACATCGTAATTTTGTAAGCGATTATTCGAAATTCAGAGTATTTTTACATCAATAATATTGCACAGAAAAATGGCAAGCCATATTTACGGAACAACCTGATTTCCCAAATCTGTTCAAAGTAGTGTCACTTTTGCTGTCCGTTCCGGCCACTTCAGCATTTACAGAAAGAGTATTCTCTGTTATGAACGCAAAGTGGCGGGACGACAGGAATAAAGCTTCATTAAAACTAATTAAAAATGAACTTTTAGTTTACTTAAATCTTTGTTTGCCATGTTTAGAGGCTGTTAATGTATTTAAGAGCGACAGCAATTTGTTACTGGCTGCTAGGTGTAACAAAAAATATGTTTTTAAAAACAAAAAATAAAATACTTTATTTTAATGGTGCGTACTTTTTTTTTGAACCATTTGGTCGAGAAACACCTTATGTAAAGCCTGAAAAGGTGGCAACCCTAGATCCGAAGCTTCGTAATGTTAGATACATACATCTAAAGTATTCATTAATAATTTTGAAAATGTTTTTTAATTTAACAATTTTTAAGAATTGTAAAATATGTGACGTCAGACCTGGGGTGGGGGGCGACATACAAGCGAAATCACCTTTAACGAGGATGTTCGTATGTGTGACGTAATTTAAAGATGGACCCTTAGAACAGAGAGCGAATTCACTTTTATTTACTTACGATTTCATTGAAGAAGATCTTTCCAGGGGTACGCTAGTTTTTTTTTTTTTAGTTTTAAAAAATATTTAAATTAAAGAAAATTCATTAATATTTACATATTTCAGGTTTTAATAAAAAATAATAATATTTCAGTTAAAATCACAGTTTTGGCAAATTACACAGCCCAAGTGGCACTTACATGTCTAATCATTGATTTAACGTTAACACAAGCATTTAAATTATTAATAAATGCCCTGATCAATCTTTTATAAGCGTTTCTTTTACCAGAAAAATTAGCCTACAGCGTTTACATTTTCTTTCTATATTTAAAACTAAATAGTGAAACACAACATTTAAAGTATATGGTGAAGGAAAAAATAAAAAATATTGTATAATAACACAAGAAAAGGAAAGAATTGTTGCGTACGTACACATATCTGGTCAAATTGGGTTGCCTAACCTAAGAGATTTCAATGCTGCGTTAGGAAAGAAACCAAATCTAAAATGTAGTATTTCAGTGAAATTAACTTCTTTTCTTCCAATTCGAAGAACGATCAGAAGCATTTAAATGATTAATTTAATTTTAATTTATTGTGGGCTGATCATCCTAACATATAGTAAAAAAATCTAATAGAACAAATAGCCAACGACAAAATGATTAACTGAAAGTAGTCAATTATAAACGCACCTTAATGATCAAACAGAGGTGGTTTAATAAGTCTTTAGCTTTAGCTGTGATTTTTCTCACATATTGGAAAAATTTCACCAAATAATTAGCAAATTAATAATTTCAAATAATTATTTTTCTTCATAAAGTTGTTAGCTTTGAAAGTATTGATGTTTTGACTGCAAAAAACGCAAGACGCCTTCAGAAGCTGTTTTATTTAAATAGATACTGTTAACACTTGAAAAACTAACGTCGCATTCTTTAAATAAATTAGTCTTAAAAGGTGTCAAGTAATAATTAACAGAGGTTCATACTAGTTTCGTTTTATGAATCGTCTATATCTACTTATATACTCAGAATAATATGTTTTCAAATAATAAAAGAGTATAGGTACTGTTAGCAATTATACACTTAACTGTTAAATGATACCTACATATTTCTTTTTTGTATGGATTATTTACATTTGGTAAAAAACAGTAACTACTGTTATAATACCTGTTAAACTAGCATTAAATGAGTATGTATTTGTCATATATTTTACATAATTAGGTGAACTATTCGCGCATTGCTAAATGCAATAATTGTAATACAAATGCACGAGGAGGAACACGTGCAGGCATTTACTTTTAGAAAGGAGTTAAACAACAAATTTTTTACTTTTTATAATATTATATTTACATTATATTTGCAGTAATAAATTTTATCATACTATATGAGAATCATCATGAGATATCTTTTCTTAAAGTGGTTTTAGATTTAAATGGATAGTATATATTCTCAAAATTAAAGTATTTCAAGACATTCATTCAGTCTTAATCTAGGATTGTTTCTCCTTCGGTAAGGTGCACCATGGAGTTTTTTATCCGACGTTTCGCCAAGTACGGAAGTATAGTGATTGACATCCTCAGAGAACGTAGCGAGAGCATGAAGTCTTTCGTCATGATTGTACTGGATCATCTGGACAAAATAATCCAGTCTCAGTCAATTGATTAAAATCTCGGAAAGATACAGCTTGACAGCAAGTAAACAAAGTGTAGAATAAAAATTATTAATAAAAAATTCCCTCTAGAGAAGGAGAAATGAGAATATCCTGTAAAAAATGTCCTCAATAGATGGTGAAGATAATAACAGATGAATATGAATTATATTAATGAAACAGAGCTTAATAGCCGTCTTGGGTCATAAAATTCTCATCCTTTCATGATTATTCGACTATCAGCTAAGGTCTTTTAAAAAATTTTATATAAAGTGTATTATGTTAAGTTGTTGGATTATGTTTTTTTTTTTATGTTTTCGTGGAAGAGGGGAAATCTTCAAAAGACACCCAGCCGTCCGTACGACTGGGTAGTGTCGGATTCCCGAGGAAGGAGTCCTCGGACCTACCGACTAAAACCCCTCTACCTCAGGCCGTTTTAGGACCAATTAAGGTCCTCTTTAGCCGTAAAAATTTGTTGCTGTTCTCACACCCCCGCCGGGAATCGAACCCGGGCTCGCCTGTTAAGCGAGTTATCTATTAGAAATATTCAGAAATTAAGAAATTCTTGAAATCATGCCTGGATTTTGATAAGGGTGGACCCATTTTGGTTCTTTTCGGGCTATTTTCAAATAGAAATTATAGATGGTAGTAGTTAGTCAGACCGAATGAAATAAGTATTTATGAGTGAAAGAAAATCTATTAATTTGTTTTAATCAAATGGACGATGAGATGCAAAGTAACTAAATATGCATCAATAAATAAATGCCGCCATGGATGTCTGGATGTACAGCTTTTTCCATATGGAGGCAAAGGTGGCGAATGAAAATGCGATATTACCAGGTATGTGTCAAGTTTGAACTTGCTTCTGATTATCTTCAATTATTAAGCGCATGATTATACATTTCGAAGGACAAAGGTATCTTTCCGTATTTATTATTTTTTTTATCACTGTACGAAAAGTCAAGCAAAAAGATGGTGTTATTATGAAGCAATAACGGTGGACGGAAGGTCGTTTTCTTGGGAAAGTGTGACCGTTCTAGTAGATTTGCCTGGACCATTTTATATCTTCCTTTTCCATAACAAAGGACGTTGCATGAATGGCAACCAACTCAAGCGAAATTGTAGAGTTGGAAGGTGGGGATTTTAACATTCTTGCCGGCGTCAAGGTTCTTCATTCCTTTCGTTGTTGCATCGCGCGGAATAGACCAAATGCACTTATTCGTACTTATTTCTATTAAATAGAAATATATCATTACGTCACCTTCAAAAAGAAGTCATAAAATCATTTTACAAAGAGATAAGCTACACAATTTTGTTGAGAGATAGATACTTCATATTCTGAGTACCTTCTCTCATAGATTCAAATTATGTGAGTGTCTATCGATTTTTGTTGGTATTTAGTGTAAATATATCAATAGGTTTAAAAAGCCAGCTCTGTGCGAATGATTTCTGTTCTACCGTAATCGTATTGACTATTAGATAAAACATGTTTTATTATTTGGAAAATGAACACCGACGTTTCGCCTTTAGATACAAAGTTTAAAATGAGAAAGATCTGCATCCAAATGCGAAACGTCAGTTATGATTTTCCAAATAATAACAAACTTTTTAGCTTTTTTTTTTGTTTTTAATTGTACACAAAAATAATTATAGAACAAAGGAAAGAAATTAAAATTTTATTCATGTCTGGCTAATTCCTTACTCTAGTCTTCCAATCCTTGCAAAAATTTTGCATGCAGCAACACAGAAAATCCCTCTTCTACTACCGATTAATAAAAGCAAAAGGTACATCAAAATATGCTCAATGGGTTTCAAGTTTTACAGTACCAAATACCTTGTTTATTTATAATTATTATATAATAATACACGCATGCTTAGTTCTTAAGTCTGCTATTCTAATACAGGGACGTACCCAGTGTTTTCTTCTTATTGACCGAAGGTGGGCCACATTGTTGTAGTTTTTAAATTCCATTTCCTTAGCCAAAGATTCCATGAGTTTTCTAACAATGACAATATTATAAAATACCACAAATGGCGCGGTAAACGCTATCTAAAGTACAATGCTACATTTAGTGGAATTTATTATGCTCAACAAGGTCCATTTAAATAGACGGATATCCACTTGCTGAACTGAATCCAAAGCGTAGCTCACCACTGCGTGATAGGCACGTTACCAAAATCGAACAAACAAATTCGAAGTGGTCAGACGCAGATAGCGATTTCGATCTTTTTGGATCTCATCAGCGCGTCGCAGACAGTTTCGACAATTTTTTTACCTGCTGTCTTAACAGCCCGTTTTCTAAATTTATAATGACAATGTTAATATCTACATCACTGTTCTAATATATTGTCATCAATTCACACCTTTACCGTTTAATTTTGAGCGTTTACAGTCGAATCGGTATTTAGACAAGTAGTAAAAGAATTTTTAGCGGTGCATTTTGCCTCAGACCGCATTTCTCATTCTTTCCGTCTTGCTCTTTGTTGTCGGTTTCTTCGTCGAAAGGAGAAAGAAACGGTTGAACAGCAGACCTGAGAGCGCCTGGAGTTCGGTCGAAGACTCTCATGGTTCTCATGGCTCTAAGAGATCATTCGTGTAGTAAAAACCAGAATCCGCCGAGAGTGTAATTGTGATATTTTAACCGACCCAGTCGCGTACAGTTCCCTCGCAGACAAACGAAATAAACTGTTAACTATGCAGAATATTCCTCGGCTACGTGATCTTTGAGGATGTTGGCTACATAGCATGCAAAAAGTGTTATAAATAAACTGTGCAATAATAGAAAATTTACTTAAAGATTCAGTGAAATTTTGCGTTCAGTGTGTGAAAATGGATTTCTCATGAAAACCCATATCCAACGATAAGTGTTGTTGATAACAAAAACTTTTTATCTTCAGGGTACGTATGTAATTTAAAACAATATATTGTTTCTGTGAACCACGTTTGAACGTTTCTGGTAGATGACTTATGATCGGTAGAACGCTAGCGTACTAAGGAATTTCTCACATTGTGTATATGCTTATCAGATTTATTGAATAGGTACCTAATACTAAAATTTGATTCAAATATTTAAACAGGTACTTAAGTAAATTGAGTTACCCTGCACGACTTTTATAAAGAATTTACATTTGTGATTGACATACCTGGGCACAATTTCATTTTTTAATTCACCTCATATCAAATCTAATAACCGACTTTCACATCTATAACCGCAAATACAGAAGCTTTTTAATGCTGGTTACAGAAGATTCACAAAAAATTGATCACTGTTATATCGAATAACTCTTCTAGGAAGCAGAGATGCTTGACTTAATATAATCAAAATGATGATCTAAATTATAAATCTTATTACGTTAAAAATTTTTGAAAAAGTGCTTGATATAGACATTTCGCCAACCAAGGTAGCATTTTCCGAGGAGCAAACCAAATCAAGTTCGGTTTTGTCGTAATTGTAAAGTATTTAAAATACTCCACTCAAATATTCTTAGGGTATTTGTTATTGAATCTGAATTACTTTTCAATGAAGTATTTGATTATGCAAATACTTTTTCAAATGCTTGTGATATTTATTTATCTATAAATGATTTATAAACAACAGAACTGAACAGAATATATAGTTGTGTATAAATTGTTCAGAAAGTTGTTATGATAATTATAAAAATCACAAGTTACGCTTTAGAGTATTTTTGAAAATTACGTGTTTCCTTATTACATTACATAATACTTGCTTAAAATCATTTTTAAAAATGTAATTCAAAGGTATTCGTACTTCAAGTACACTATGAATACTTCTATTTGTATTTAAATATTTACACAAAACAAAGTATGTTATTTTATTATTTTTATAGTAAAACTTAGAAAAATCAAAGATTGTTCCATAAAATATAATGGTTTGTCAATTATTTTTCGTATAGTCAGTTGCTACATATGAAGACAAAATTACGTAAAAGAAAAAAGTTTGAGCAT
>NW_020438956.1:1424802-1433777 GCF_000699045.2 Agrilus planipennis
TATCTGTGGAATATTACTGCCTCAGCATTTGCCTAAGTGATCCAAGGAAACCACAGAAAAACTTGGACCAAGGCAGACGGACCCGGAATCGAACCGGCGTCCTCCCGAATGCTAAGCAATGGTCTAGACCTCTAGGCCATTCCCCTCTTTTTCTAATAAATACCAAAAACTGTAGGTCCCACAACTTTCTATTATCATCATAAGGTCGTCAGTCTTAAGACTGGTTGGGCACGCACCTCCACTTCTTCCTATCCTGAGCTAATCTTCGTATTTCCTTAAAACTAGAAAATCCCATATCCTTAACCATTTCCGAACAGTAATCTAATCTAGGTCTACCTCTACCCATCCTAACTCCCGTCTCTTCTATTTCTTATTGACTTTCATAGAGTCCTCTGTTTTCCTATTCTTTCTAATACCTCTTCATTTCTAACCTTCTCTATTCACGGTGTCCTCATCATTCGCTTGTAATACCACATTTCGAACGCTTCTAACTTTTTCTTTTCTGCAATGCTCACCGTCCATGTTTCGCACCCGCCCAGCGCCGCGTTCCAAACATTCACCCTCAACAATCTTTTTCAAATTTTTTAATTTATCATTCCCGAGCACAGAAGTGTGTACTATCCTCTGCTTTATATCTCAACTACTCCTTCCGTCCTGAGTTATCTGACTTCCTAATAGATACCTAAAATCAGCCGCTTCCTATCTTTATATGCGCTCTTTCCCTACTTTTTCTTCCCTTGCATACCATTATTTTTGTTTTACTTTTATTTATTTTCATACTTTCTACGATCACGTATTAATTATACGATTCCTAATCTTTTTATCTGAGAATTTTAAACAGAAGGAGCGTTTATCAAGCAAAGAAAATTGGTTATTCGCTTAAAAGTGGTTGCATTCAATGACCCCTTCGTACCTGTTCGTTTCTCTGATGGTCTTTCATTACAATTTTGTCCGAACAGATTGCATCTATACCTGAACCGTATCGTATGTACACCTTCAGATACCAGCCATTTACTAAACACCTATTATTAAGAAAACCGGATCGTCCGAATTTCGAGATTGTAATATCACTCCTTTTGGAACGATGAAATATGACTCCCCAAAATACAACACAGTGCAAATGTGTTTAACGTTGTGTGGTAGTCACGACCAGGTACCTACCAACACGGTTGGTAGTCACACATAAAGGATTACCATCAGTTACTTTTTAGGTGCGCAAACTTAATTGTAGACAACCTCTACGCTTTTAAGGAAATTATTAGATTCATAATTATTTTTAGACGTTGATTTAGATTTTAACGGTTGTCGTCTGAAGAAACTGGTGGTTATTGATGACGGATCATGGTGGCGTCAAAAGAGTTCGACGTTTCGTCTCCTATCACAAGGGACATCTTAAGGAACATTAAGTTGTCAATCCAACGATCTCTAATGTTGGTTCTAAAGTTTGTTTCTATTTATTTCAAATTATCATCATAAGATCGTCAGTCCTAAGACTGGTTAGATCTATTAGACCACTGCGTTACATTCTATGTATTTCGAGTCTACTCTGGTGGTAGTATTAGTTTCATTCCCCACTTTTTATAATAAATACCAAAAACTGTAGGCCCCAGAACTTTCTATCATCATCATAAGGTCGTCAGTCCTAAGACTGGTTGGACACGTACCTCCACTCTTTCCTATCCTGGGCTAATCTTCGCATTACCCTAAAACTAGAACAACCCACATCCTTAACTATTTGTAAATAGTAATCTAATCTAGGCCTACCTCCACCTTTCCTAACTCCCGTTTCTGCCTCTAATATGTCTCTCTGATTAGACCTTCATGCCTGAGAAGGTGTCATACCAATCTATCTCGCCTATTTCTTATTGACTTCTATAGAGTCCTCTGTTCTCCTATTCTTTCTAATACCTCTTCATTTCTAACCTTCTCTATCCACGGTATCCGCATCAATCGCCTGTAACACCACATTTCGAACGCTTTTAACCTTTTCTTTTCAGTCGCACCCACCGTCCATGTTTCGCACCTGTCTAGTAACGCTCTCCAAACACACCTTTAACAATCTTTTTCGAATTTTTGTATTAACCGTTCACGAACATAGAAGTGACTTCTTTTAATTGAAGGCGACTCGCCTCTGCGCTATCCTCTGCTTTATATCCCTACCACTCCTTCCGTCCTGACTTATCTGACTTCCTAGATATCTAAAATCAACCACTTCTTCTAATTTTTCGTCTCCTATCTTTATATTCGCTCTTTTCCTACATTTTTTTCCCTTGCATTCTATAATTTTTGCTTTACTTTTATTTATTTTCATACAATACTGTTTTGTCAAATAAAACTGTTTTAATAAGATGCCTAGACTCTAGGGCACATACCGCGTCCCCTGTAGGACTCCAGCACGTTATCGCCAACTTTGGGAAAGACTGAGAAACTGACTCAACAGTTTTGTTCTCCCTTTGAAGTTCATACGATATATATCCCATAAATATTAATAAAATAAATTATTTATTAATATGTACACCGACGTTGCAAAGCGGTTTCATACTTATTGTTTTTGTGTCTTTTGGTAGGTACTCTATTTATACTTCCATATGTCTGCAATATCAATGGTAAAACAAAAGAAATATACGCAATAAGTATCTATTGTTTTCCATCCAAATAAGCTTCGTTTCGTTAAAAACAATGAGGTATTTTGTTACTCAGAATGAATTACATATTGTTTTATAAGGAACTTTAGAAATATGATTAGAATATTTACAATGTTAATGTTTTTGACATTATTGTATTTATTAAAAAAAGTCAAGTCTTAATTTCTATTTTAGTATCATAAAGAGTTTTATATTATGTACAATAATCTTTCCAACAAGTTAAACAAGAATGTGGTTTTGCTTCAACTAACTAAATTACGAACCACCGTAAATGCTATATTAGATAACTGGAATACCTATATAACTAATAGTATCATTATACATTTACAAAAAAATCTACATTCCAAAATATCGTCATCCGTTCTAAGTAACTACAACGAAAGGATTCAGAAATATTTTATCTAACATGATTAAATATTTTTCTGTTTTGCAAATTACTTCAGACAGAAATCGCTTGTGTGGTTATTTATAGGAATTATTTATGTTCCATTAAAATAACAGTAAAGACGGCATCATTAGCAAGATATAACGATATTATGTACACTTATACATACAATAGGTAAAAATTAGAAAATACAATATTTTATTAAAAAGTTACTTGTTATATATTTTGTACAATAAGTAAAGTGTATTAGTAGATGTTAATTTGTATAGTAATGAAAGTGAGACTGTCTCTTTAAAATGAAATAATAGTACTGAAAGCAATATGAAATTTCAATCTGTTAAATATTTCGAAAAATTACTATAAATGCTTCAAATGAATATTCCATAACTATAGTTTTTCACGTATTCTCGGAAGATGGTTTAATCCAGGAATGGGAAAGAATTTAGTAATAAATAATCAAGTTTTACCTCCTTATTTCCTATATTAATGATACAATTAATTAGTAGATATAAACTTCCATGATTTCATAATCTAATCGTATTTTAAAGTTATATTTTCTTTATTTAAACGTTCCGTGTGTATCTTATTATATAATGTTCTTTTATGCTGATTTTAAAAGATCTGGTCGTCTAACCTGAATGATTTAGAAACTAAATTCCTGGCTTAAAAGGCAACTGTTATCGGCAACTCTCAACTTCAATCGAAAACTGTTAAATTAATACATTATTATGTACGTTCAGTGGTTGCAGTATTCGATCATTGCCCTATATATGCTTTCGGATTTTCTTTTTGTTGTTGAAGAATAATTCACCTTTTTGTTTGTTTTTTTTTTTATTTTGTACAATATGAACACTATATACAACTTACGAACTATTTTGCTTCAATTTGCTTGAATATTGTTGTGGTTTGATAATATATAATGGTTTGGATCGTTGTTGATTGCACCGTTAGATTTGAATTGATTTGGAATTGAAGATCGAATTGCATTGTTAGTTAGATTTGAATTGAAGATCGAATGCCAAAAATCGTATAAAATTACCGTAGCTACGGTTTTGGGTTTTCCATTTATTAATGATATTTTGAGACCTACCTGGTCAGATCTCTTGGTTAAAATTACTATATTACTTATACTAAGAAAAGAATATTTAATAAATAAATACATTAAAATCGAATACAACTAGAAGAAAATACAGTGTCGACTACATTGGAACATGAACAAACTGGAATATTTACAAAAATTACAACCTTTCATTGCATACAAACAAGCACAAACAAAATGGAATATATCTACATTTACATATATTAATTGAAGACGCAATAATGTATACTCTTAATTATTAAATAATATAATTATAACATCTACATACATTCATCTTTTAATATTTTTCCAATATATAATGTGATATTCCCTAAATAATCAGATAATATTTTTCAAAACATTCTGTTTTTGGTGAAGGTCTAGATGATGGTGCGGATGGTGGGGATCGAAGGGGGAGGTCTCCCCCACCGCTGTACCATAAAAAGTTCGTGGCGGTCTCACCCCCATAAAAAGTTATAGGGGTTCAAAGTTAATGAATATGCCAATTTTTATACATTTCTAGGCATGTAAATATTTATATAGTCATTCTTAAACAATATTCAAAGGTAAACCTAATGAAAAATACATAAAAATCTTGAGAATGTTATATAAAACATTATTTAAATATCTTTATCAATAGGGTAGGTTAGGTTAGGTTATCGGGTTTTGTTCAAGTGACCACCCTCTTTCGATCCCCTACCTCCACTCGCTTGAAAATATTTATTTTATTGAATTTTATTTGGATTATAGTGTATGAAAAATGTCAAAATAATCAACTTTCAACCCCCATAACTTTTTATGGGGGTGAGACCGCCGCAAATTTTTTATGGGGTTTTACTCAGATGGCCACTCTCTTTCGACCCCCCCTACCCTCGTTCGATCCTCCATACTCCCACCCCCATCTAACCCCCATAACTTATTATGGGGTAAGACCGCCACGAACTTTTTATGGTACAGTGGTGGGGGAAACCTCCTTTTTCGATCCCACCACCATCATCATCATCTAGACATTTACCCTGTTTTTAATTCCGTTCATTCTCAATTTTGACAATTGTAAATTCAACATTTTCAAACAGGTAGACGTCGGTTATAATGACAACATACCATGGATACGTTCATTATTTTCTTATCGCTTTTCTTTTTAAAGTCATTAAACCCATTTTATTACGGTAACACCTTATACGTATGCCACTTGTTTTGTTGTTTGACATTCAGTCAAGCTCCCGCAGTCGACACGACGGTCCTTTATCGTCCAGAATCGACCTTTACTTGTCGCATCTGGTTATTCTTTTTCATGGGAAGGCTGCTGTGTAATTCTCGTTAATTGATGTGTGAATTGAAATTATGTTTGTACTGTCAACAGAACTATAAACGACGGGAGCTTCACTATACACGTTGAATGCTAATTGTTGTGCTTTTCACTCCCAACATCCTTTGCTAATCATTCTGGAATCGTAATTCCCGACCGTTTCACAACTTTCAACTACAGTTGCTATAAGTACATAAAATGTGATGAGCAAATATAATCTATATATATAAAAGAAAGTCGTGTTAGTTACTTCACTTATAACTCAAGAACGGCTGAACCGATTTGGCTGAAAATTGATGGGGAGGTATCTTACAACCGGGAGAAGGACATAGGATACTTTTTATCACTTTCCACGAGAAAAATGTGGTATATGTAAACGCAACTGACATGGAATGACAAAACGAAATTGACAGCAAAACAAAAAATTTATCAGTCAAAACATCAGTCTAGCCTTTCATTTGTTAAGATTGCATGTTTGTTTTTGGTTCGATTTACTTGAAATTGATTAAAAAATTCAATCTCTGTTGGGGGGGATGAGTGGTGAAGAGGAGTTGCAATGTTTAAATGGAACATATTATTTGTGATCAGATTTACTTGAAACTTTGTTTTAATGGTCTCTCATTTAATTTCTGAAAGATCTATCTCGACAATTTAAAAAAGGGAAAGGTGTTGCAATTTTTGTTTGGGACATACTTTATTTATGGTTGAATTTACTTGAAACTTGGTATATATGCTGTTTGATATTATTAATCAAATGAAAAGAGGTTGCAACGTTTCCATGGGCTACATTTTATTTGTACTCGGATTTACTCGAAGGATGCTCATTGCTGAAATTAAGCAAATACGTGTTTTGGCAATTTTTAAAAATCAACCCTTAAGGATGAAATGTTGTTGCTACGTTTGTATTTGAAAGATGGCGACATTACACAAAATTAAAACGTTGTAAGGGTGAATTGGGAGCTAAAAGGTTTTATGGAGAAAGAATATTAATTTCTGGGAGCGAAGCCGCAGGGAAAAGCTAGTATTATATAATACGAGCCACATGTCCAGATTTATCATAAGGATAACCTGCACTTTCCAGTTAGTTATAGATGTGTATATAATATACACAAACGTTAGATATTTAATATTTATAATAAAGGAAGTGTAAGAATGTGTAGTTATCAAGTAGGTAAAATGTGTGTAAAAACCTATTAACGTTAAGTTTTTATTTTTATAAATTCCTGTGTAGTAATTTCATTTAAATTTTTAATTTTTATAAAATGGAATTAGGTATTTTTGTTGTCATAAGTTTTTATCTAATGTGGAAGTATGGCATAGCTTTTAAGGTACAAAGCTAATATCCTGGAACATCATTCTTGCATTTAACTAACGTATCTAGTGTCTATGCAAATATCGCTAGGATATTAGCCAAATCAAGGACACTCTGTTACTATTATGTGCAAGTATTTTGAATAACTAATAAGATCAGTGCCTTACCTTTACACAAAACACGATTTACCAATTGTGCAACCATTGTTGTATATTATGGCAATCCAATTAGAAATTATGAACTACACGAACCTAATACGTTTTATCCGCTAGTAAAAGAAACGGGATTTGCTATTAATTCTCAATATCGATTTGAAAATAAACGAAATTCGGATTAGTAATAACATGTAAATATTGGTATAAAACGAAAGGATTTTTAAAATTCAACCCCTGAAGGATGTATCGATCAAAGTACACCCCACGACGCTGACTCAGGAAGCTTGAAATTTTACTCAAAGGTTTCTTATACAATGATATCATACATTATAAAATGAATTTTCAAAATTACCATCGCTAAAAATATAAAAAAGGGTGGTATGTTAAATTAATTAATTTTATGTATTATTCATTTAAGTTACTTTTTGGTATTTCAATAATAATTTTTATCAGTCTTTAAGGTCTCAGAAAGCACGAAAATCAGTAAATGACTTTTTATGTAATTTTTCATTGTTGTATGAAACCGTTACCTCCGGATGATAATGATGATGATCATTGTTGTAAGTAAATAGTCAGTTTGTGCTTAATACAACACGTGAAAACCTTTTACTGAAATTGTCACTGGCGCAAAAGGCTATTTAAGAGGGAATACAGGGGTAGAATCAGGATCAGGATTGTTTCGAAGGTTAACGTCAACGTCTAAACTAAAAATGCACTTAACATTGTCAATATTATCGACAACAATTTTATAAAATAAATTCACCTAAATTTAAGTTGTAGCTATTATGGTGAAAATTTATTCATTTATTTCTTGAAAGGATCAGAGGGTTGAGCTCTATGATAATAATACAATGGCGCTTTTTGTTGGATTAAGTATTTTAATATTTTTATGGCCAACTTTAATTAAATACAAGCAATGAACATGAATTTTCAAAACATTTCTTATTAAAAACTGGTACAAAATACACTGTTCTAATTCTATTGTATGTTCTGTTAAAATTAACAAAAGAGTTTTTTGATTTATTGCTAAGCTTTTGACATATCTGACGGTTTCGGTAAGATACTAATTACCATGAGCTTTTTCTTCTGTTTTTAATATTTACATCTACATAGGTGTCTTTACCATTTAAATTTAACGTATATTGTAAAAAATAAGTTTTTAAATCCTTTTACAATAAGGACCCTATAGTAAAATAGTGTGGTGGAAGTAGTACTGCTTAGTCTGACGAGATGTGACAAGGACGTAGAGGGGGGTCTAAGGTCTAATGCCTAAGGAAACGTCACATTCGTGGTTTATCAACATTATTTTAATTTTTTTCTTAACTACCTATTATTTTTTTTTGTTTAATTAACATTTGAAGCAGCATAACGAAAAGTGAAGTAAAGGGGTCGTAAAAGGCGAAAATTTTAGTGGCATATTTTACGAATTGCTCCTGAAGCTATTGCTAGGATAAAATCCACAATTCGCACTACTTTCTGTTATGTTATGCAGTTCTGATACGCTCGCAATCTGAAAAATATATTTCGATGCTACCCACCTGGAAGAAAACCTAAACATAAGACCGTGTATTATTTATGTTTATCATTTAACAATATGTACCTAATACATATTGTATATGAAGTGATGGGCGATTTTAAATAATAAATTTTAAAGTTAACACCCAACAATATTTTCGCATTTGCGCCTTCAAACTCAGAACACACATGTGCACCTATAACGTATATTTCGATCCGAGTGCGTGCTCACCGTTTATACACATATGTATATATGTTCTATGTGGAAACACACATGCCATGGCTGGAAAATTTTCATGCGTTTCTGCTCTCCTGATACATATGTGCTCTAAGGAAGTTCAATTTTTCGTTTTTCTTTCCTTTTAGACGACAAAAGGAAACTTATTTTCCGCCTCATGCGTTCTTTTGTAATCGGCAATGCTTTGATGTTTTTCAATTGCAAAATTTAATTCTACGGCATACTAATCGATATAATTAGTGAGCGAGTGTTATAATTTTATTTTTTTTTTAATCTATAGTAGATACTATTTTTCTTTAATTTTTTAAATTACTTATGTGAATATATGCTGTTTAATA
>NW_020438956.1:1434912-1463232 GCF_000699045.2 Agrilus planipennis
TAGGGTTGCCATCCGTCCGGGTTTCCCCGGATTTGTCCTAGTTTAGAGGGCATCCGGGGAGCGTCCGGGGGGGGGCTTCATTTGTAGTCCTGGTTTAAAAATTTAAAGTCTTGGGCCGCCCGCCACACACGTAAAAGAAATCTAACTGATTATTAAAACAATTTGTAACAAACTGTAATAAGAGTAATAAGAATACAGACCACTTCGAATTATTTTATAAGATTCTGTTTTGTTAGGTACATTGAAAATGATGATAAAGAATGACTAAATTTAATTTTAAGGTCTGAAAATAAATAAAAGGGTGATTTATGACATTTTCAACTGTTTTTTGTTACACTGACTATGTTTAAAAAAACCTGTTGACATGTCCGGGTTCTGGACTCTAAAATCCGGGGTTTTCACGCGTCTTGCCCTGGTTTCCAAATTTTAGAGATGGCAACCCTAACTCAATACGCTTACTTTATATTGAACAGACTATTCTGACGATGAGTCTACAAATGCAGTAGACTCCGCTTATAATGACATCGAAGGGAAATAACAAACACGTCATACTAAGCGGGCGTCATACAAAGCATAGTCTTAGAAAATAGACAACTTTCTATTTTGGTTAGTTATTTAGTGTAATAGAGAAAACAACTGCAAATTATATATATTTATTAACAGAAAATGAGAAAGAACAATGAATTGTAATATCAATATACATAAGAAGGGTCAGAAAAATGAGCGAAGATGTTATTATTAATCATTTGGGTCACTATAGCCGGAGTTATTATATCCGAACTTTCCTATAATAAAAGAATTCCACTGTATACCACTAAGGTGCTTTATTGCAGTTGAAGTAATTTTTTAATTTGATATTTTATTTTCTTTTTACAGATGCAAGATTGTTTCGTTATAATGTAGATACTTAGTCCACTATGTCATCTCCGTCACCTGGACCACAGTCCAGTATAGAGAACGCTTATCATCCGAGTGATACAAGTGAACACGCTTTGCTATCTTTCAATCACACGCGTCAGTGTATAGAGAATAATTGTCCTTTAGAAAATCCCAAACCTTGCAACATTCAGTGCAGCCATGTTAAACCTAGTCATCACCATAACATTCTCAACCATCCCCATCACACGACCCTTTCGACGAGTCATTCGCAAAACGCCATAAACCAAGCCGTCCATGTTCACGTTCACAATTCACTCAATCAGGTCCTACCCTCAAAAGTGAGTCCTCCTCCTTGCAACTGCCACTTGCAAAGCGACAACGAAAGTAATTTGGAAAAACACGAAGTTGTTGCACATGGACAAAATAAGAACAAGATTGAAGTGGACGACAGAATTGAAGTTTCTCCTCTGCCACCGGCTTTACCTCCAAGACCGCCACCCAGGCCTCGAAGTGATGGTTTGGGAACCCTTAATTCCCGATCGTTACCCGGAGACTACAGTGGTAAGTGTAAGTACTATTTGTTATACGTAAGTAATGATGGTAAAATTAGACATAATATGGGATTATTGACAAGTCTGTTTCAATTTCATTGCAAAGGTAGAAGAAAGCTTATTAAAATATTTGATCGAGTACGGATCTGTATATATAAGGAATAAAACTTAGACGATGAATGCAATGGAAAAGAAAAAGTTAAAAATATTTGAAATGTTGTTTTATACATACAATGTAGAAATCTTCCCGAAGTGAGTTTGTTTTAATATGAAATATTCTCAATTTTTACCCATAACATTACCTCAAATTAATGAGGAAAAAATCGGGATGATTTCTACATTGTATGTATATTTATATTCAGTATATAGTTACATTAGTTCGACAGATCTGTGACCTAATAAGTACGGTTTGTCGTTGTTGCTGTTGTCATCTCTTGTAGCTTAGTGGTCAGAGCATTGGCGCGTAAAGCCAAAGAGCCCGGGTTCGATTCCCGGCGGGGGTGTGACAACAGCAACAATTTTTCCTCATTAATTTGAGGTAGTGTTTGGGGGTTGTTTTATACGTTTATGATAAAATATCGTAGATTAGAAATAAAATGGTATTAGTAAGAGAACTGAGGCCTTTATGGAATTTAATAAGGAAAAGGTGAGATAGNTAATTTCAATAATCCCAGTAACGTGAACTATAATTCACCCAAATGTGGATCTCCAAGTCAAAAAAACATTCCACCCAAAACCCTCAATCTAAATCAATCTCCCAATAGACGAATTGGATCCAATATTTCAACACTTATTCAAAACTTGGGTGCTAATCCTGTGGGACTTTTGTATGGAGAAGCAAACAGTACTGAAGAAGAAGAAATGCAAGGACAGGGATCACATAGTGACGGAACAATGGATTCAGGATGGCAAAGTGGATCGGAAAAACAGGATAAAAGTAAGAATAACAGTGATAATGCCGCCCCCCATAAAGCCGTCAATGTTTAATTTTAGGAGATGCCAAATAAAAATAAGTAGACATTCGTTATAACGCCTCACTTTTTGTCTGTATATTTTTAGAGTAATATAGAAAATTATATAAGCGTTAGAAGTGATATTAATTAACCGCAAACTTTTTCACATTTTTGACCCCTTAAATGTTATATTAATTTGAATACTTACTTTTATAATCGAAGAAAAAACCTTTTTTGGAAAATAATTAAAAACTTTTCATTAATGTTATTAGTTTTCTTTCACATTTTCTCAGTTTTTCTTTTATCGTTAGAGCGTAAGTGTGTCTACACATAGATATATTGAAATTAATTTTACTGTGCTTACTGATTCTAATTCAGATATAAATAAAAATTATAATGCAGGTACCTAGTTAATCACTAAGGTGCTTTATTGCAGTTGAAGTAATTTTTTAATTTGATATTTTATTTTCTTTTTACAGATGCAAGATTGTTTCGTTATAATGTAGATACTTAGTCCACTATNAAACCTTTTTTGAAAAATAATTAAAAACTTTTCATTAATGTTATTAGTTTTCTTTCACATTTTCTCAGTTTTTCTTTTATCGTTAGAGCGTAAGTGTGTCTACACATAGATATATTGAAATTAATTTTACTGTGCTTACTGATTCTAATTCAGATATAAATAAAAATTATAATGCAGGTACCTAGTTAATAAACTGTTGGTATCTTCTGTCCTTTAAGTATTATTAGATTTTGTATGGTATGATTGATCAGTGGGTTGTTATTAATTATTAAATCTTTCGCATACTGCATCCCATTTACCTAAAGTGCATCTAATCAAGGTTTGTGCATTATAAAGGTCATTTATTTTTGCATCATATTCAAATTTACACATCGGTGCCCAGTGCTTAGTTTATTAATTCACAGATCAGTGGAAACGCAAGAGCAGGGTGGGAAAGGAAATATTGACTTTTAGAGAGAAAGACGCAGAGCGTCGTTATGGAGACGCCGTCGTGCCATTTACTATATCAGCCGATTTATTTGCCAGTGTTTTTTCAGACTCTCTGCGATTTGCTTTCTAAACAGTTACCCTTACTGTTATCTTACAATCAATCGACAACATTCACAAAATGAATATAACGTCTAACTAAAAGAATGTTGTCTAAACAGTGGTAGTCAAGTCTGTGTTTTTGTGTCCTGATTTTTTAATGAAAGTGTACTTAATTGGTCAGGGTTGTTAAGTGTGTTAGTTATTTGAATAAAATTTTTATAAAACGCGTAAAAAATTTAAATTAATAATGAAATGCGATCCGTCAATCAAATTCGCAGAAATATGTGTATCGTGGTATATAGTTACCCATTATTTATTTTAATATAAATGTTTATAATAATGATAAAATAATTTGGATTATTAATTGTTGCTAAATCTTTTAAACTCTTTTATAATTTTTCTATTGACTATTAACATTAAGTTAAGGTAAAAGCAATTTGTTATTTTTATTTTAAACGTATGTATTAAAAATTTCTATTGTATTTGTTTATTGAAATTCTGCTAATACTTACTTAATGTAAGGAACATATTTGAAAATGTTGTTCCGGGCTGTTACTTTTAACGATAATTCAAAATTAAGTGTATCCGTGATATAAAATAACTGTTCAACTAATTAAGGATAATTTGCTACACAATGCATGGTTATCCAGTGATGCAGGTGGTTCAGTACCACATGCCTCCACCATCAGTGCAACCATTAACTTTGCCACAAGGTATAAAAACAATAAATCATTATTATCAAATATTTTTTTGTTAATTAATTTTTTATTNTTCGTTTTCAGCAAGTAGATATCCACACAAGTGGACCTTGTTGGAGCATACGTAATCCTAAAATGTAGCATCGTGCTACAGATGGCGTTTACTGCGCCATTTGTAGTATTTTCTAAAATGTATGATATTTCGATTTTATCGTTAATGTTTTAAGTATTGCATTTTAAATGGTACTTATTATCTTTTTATTGGACGCAAAAGAATGATTAATTATTTAGATTCTAATTAGATCATTAATGGTCTGCTGTATTACATTTTACGAAGCAGTAAAAGGCCTTAATTGAAATCCTGTCCGAATTCTTTTTCTTTCCAGTTGATCCTGACCGGCCTTTGCGTAATGAGTCTGGCGAGGAGAAAAAATCGCTACAGCTACTTGGTAAAACAGATAAAATTCATGTTTAATAAACCATATGTTGCCACCTTGTTGGAGACATTAACGACGCCTCATATTTCAGATTAAGGTCTGCGGCCTTTGTTGCCTCGTGTGCGCGCTCACCTGCGTCTTGGTCACCATAACAACAACGGTCATCCACATGAACCGTTTGCAGACACTCAGGGAGTGCGTTTACACACAGAAAACACGCACATGCACTTGTTATTCCGTCTTGCTTGAAGCTCATGCAACTACCGACGAAGGTACAAATAAATACTCAATCACTGATTGATCTAAAAGGGTTGGGGGGTTGATTGAACTCCTCCTCTTCAAGTTCAGAAAAACCAAATTAGTAAAAGGGGCAGAAATTTTTGTGAACCCTTTCTCAAAATCTTGGACTCTCCCCTCCAGGGGCGGCCTTTGGGGCCGGCGAGCAGGACAACTGCCCGGGATCTCGCGCCCTGCACCACAATCTAATTATAAAAATATTACGTAGTAATAGTACCTACTACTAATGTTTATTTGAATTTCTTAAAAATAGTAGATACATAACTATATAAACTATAATTATTTTCAATACTTTTTAAAAAGTTTTTAAATTTTAGCCATCATCATCATAAAGTCGTCAGTCCTAAGACTGGTTGAACACGCACCTCCGCTCTTTCTTATCCTGAGCTAATCTTCGCATTTCCCTTAAGCTAGAACATCCTACATTCTTAACTATTTGTGAACAGTAATCTAATCCACTTCCAGTAGCGGTTAATGTTTTAATAACTATCAAACATTAATGTGTGATAGCAGTAACAAATTTTTCTTACTAACTTGAGGTAGTTTGTAGTAGAAGGAAATTAAATTGGTTTCACATTAATTTTTGATAATTATTAAAATTAATGTTGTTTTAACTTATCCTACAATATTGGATCAAAAATAATATGTAAGTTATGAAAACACTTTTGAGATCAACTGATAAATTTGAATATTCTACAACTACTCAATTTAAACATCATCTTCTAAATTTCGCTTCTATAATAAAAAGCCGTTACTTTAAACAAATTCCCCTGTAAATACCCAATGATTTAAAGTGCTTATTATATTATTTCGTTATTAAACTAATAATTGTTCATTTTCTAACGTTATAATATTAATAAAAAATATATATTTCAGCAAATCCAAGCGGAGGTGGTATAAGAAAATACGTATTCTGTTGCTGCGCTTGCGGAGGGATTGCTACAATCTTAGGAGCGTTATTTTTAGCTGTTTACTTCCTTTTAAGGTCGTATACTTCTACGTTAGGATATTTTGAAACCATTCCTACATTTGTACCTGCTACCATGGTGAGTTTTATTCAAATTAAATATCTAAGTATTTAAAATTGTCAAAAAGTTGTAAAAGTCGAATAAATCACAAATGCAGTTTCATCAATAACATTAATCGACAACTGGGCAATATTGCTTGGATCGATAGTTTGGTACCTACTCTTAATAGTGATCGAAAGATCGAAACAGTATTATCGAGTTGTTGATTAATAAAACTGGTGAAACAGAGTTTGTGTTTTATTCTACTTTTACAGACAATTATCAATATGTTTCACAAATGTTGCACTACTGAAAGTTTTGATTAAATTTGTTGATTAAGTAATATTGATTGTAAGTTGTAAATGATAACTCGTCAATTTTTCTATTAGTCCCACCGCTATAAATATCGGTAATAAGAACAAACTCACCCCCTATTGCATCCGTTTGCATTTATTGCGATTACCATGTGAATGACATAGTTGGTTCAAAATGTTTGTTCCGAAATTGTTCAGTTTGCCTTTTAAATTCATGCCGTGCAAACTCTACCGTTAATAACGACACTCGGTTATTGCGTCCAAATATCCAAGATCCCTTGGGTGATGTTATAACCAGGTACTACAGCAGTAATGTGCAGTATATACAATAAATGCAATCTAAAGCTTTTGAGTGCTGTTACGCTTTGTTCAAAATATTTTTAGAGTTTAATTAGTTTAGGAAAGCTTTCGGAGAAGTAGGAGACGTGGTTGAAAAACTAATTTCCACACATTCACCAAAAACAATGAAATGTGTAACTTCTATATTCGGTGAATAATTAATCTAAGATTATGTGGAAAAGTCTTAGTAATCGGCCTTCTCAATATTCTAATTTAGTATTTACGCATTCGCTATTATAAACAAGAAAAAATATGTACTTGTAACTTTTACATCTTCACCTATAAAATTGAATATTCCAATATCATATCCGTGTATCTAACTATTTATCAGTGAAAGTAGTTCTATGAAAATGAAAGAAAAACCGTTTTTAATTCGTATTTCAAAAAGCCTCTAAAAAACAAAAGTCACATTTTTATTTTGCTATAAAAAATTGTTCTACGATTATACAAAAAATGCGTGGGTAAGCCCAATATTCTTTCTACACTTGTATATTGTATACATGAGATCGACAGTTTGATGAATTGACTGTCAACTTTAACAACAATGAGAGCTGAACTTTCAATGTCCTTTTTGGTTCAATTAATAAAAGTGGAGTACCCACGCATATCCTTTAAGATATGCGTAGAACATTGAAAACTTTATCATATAATTAGCTTAAATGAAGTTAACTGTCAATAACAAATATTATCTCTAAGTACGTTTTTGATCTTGCCAACAAACAATTTTAATAAACAAACCTTTTGGCGATAACAGCGTTTTCATTAAACTTATTTAGAACTTTCTCCTGCCTACGTTCTTGTTTAAATTTTTGAAGTTTTTTATGCAGTTAGGGTTGTACTATACACGTAAGGGACCATAATGGAAGTCTTTAAAAAAAGTAATCCATATGAATTAAAAAAAAAACACTTAAACAAAAATAATTCGAAATGGTCTGTATTCTGTCGAAACTGTCAGACGCGGATAGCGATTTCGATCTTTTTGGATCTCATCAGCACATCGCAGGCAGCTCCGACAGAACACTTGCCAACTATTACCTGCTGTCTTAACAGTGCGTTTTAGAAAATACTACAAATGGCGCAGTAAACGTCATCTGTCGGAGCTGCCCGCGACGCGCTAATGAGATCCAAAAAGATCGAAATCGCGATCCTCGTCTGGCAGTTTCGACAGAATACAGACCACTTCGAATTATTTTATTCGATTATGGTAACGTGCCTATCACGTTGAGGTTATCTACGCCGGGATTCGTTTAAGCAAGTAGATATCCATATATTTAAATGGACCTTGTTGGAGCATACGTAATCCTAAAATGTAGCATCGTGCTACAGATGGCGTTTACTGCGCCATTTGTAGTATTTTCTAAAATGTATGATATTTCGATTTTATCGTTAATGTTTTAAGTATTGCATTTTAAATGGTACTTATTATCTTTTTATTGGACGCAAAAGAATGATTAATTATTTAGATTCTAATTAGATCATTAATGGTCTGCTGTATTACATTTTACGAAGCAGTAAAAGGCCTTAATTGAAATCCTGTCCGAATTCTTTTTCTTTCCAGTTGATCCTGACCGGCCTTTGCGTAATGAGTCTGGCGAGGAGAAAAAATCGCTACAGCTACTTGGTAAAACAGATAAAATTCATGTTTAATAAACCATATGTTGCCACCTTGTTGGAGACATTAACGACGCCTCATATTTCAGATTAAGGTCTGCGGCCTTTGTTGCCTCGTGTGCGCGCTCACCTGCGTCTTGGTCACCATAACAACAACGGTCATCCACATGAACCGTTTGCAGACACTCAGGGAGTGCGTTTACACACAGAAAACACGCACATGCACTTGTTATTCCGTCTTGCTTGAAGCTCATGCAACTACCGACGAAGGTACAAATAAATACTCAATCACTGATTGATCTAAAAGGGTTGGGGGGTTGATTGAACTCCTCCTCTTCAAGTTCAGAAAAACCAAATTAGTAAAAGGGGCAGAAATTTTTGTGAACCCTTTCTCAAAATCTTGGACTCTCCCCTCCAGGGGCGGCCTTTGGGGCCGGCGAGCAGGACAACTGCCCGGGATCTCGCGCCCTGCACCACAATCTAATTATAAAAATATTACGTAGTAATAGTACCTACTACTAATGTTTATTTGAATTTCTTAAGTCTTTAAAAAATCCGCAAATTTGCTGTCTTTGTGTTTATTCAATAAACAATTTTAAAACTCTAAATTTATTTATGAATAACTGAATTTCTGGTCAAGTATCATCATTAAAACTAATTTCACAAGGGTCTCGCAAAAATTTACTCGCCTGGAGGCTTCCAATGGCTAAGGCCGCCCCTGCTCCCCTCTCAATTAATTAGTCCAGAAAGTATCTTTATTTATAATTTTTTCGGCAGTACAGTTGAATCTAAAACGTTTTTTAGATGAAATACTGAAAAATTTGTAACGTGAAATCGTATTTTGTAAAAGGTGCTCCTTTAAAAGACTTCATCATTTTAACACTCCAAATAATTAAAAAATAATTCTTCGCATCAATTACGCATATCTACAGCATGTTTTCAAAGGAATTCATACAAAATTTTTGTAGAAAAATTCCAGTTTTAGCTTCCAATAATATATTTCTTAATAAAACACATTCTTCATCCAGATTCAATTTAAGTTTAAAACCTGCTCATTTAAACATTTTTATGTTATTTTGTTACTTAATAATCAAGTATCAGAATTCCTTATATTTAGTGTGATTTATTAATTTTTGAGGAATAATACGACCCCTTCGATCCCCTCTCCTTGTTTAAACAGGAATTTCATACTAGTTATCAAAAAAATACTTAGATAGAAATATAAACGTCAAAGTAGTTAAGATGTTCCCTATCAGCTTACACTTGTTAAAGGAATGAGATTCGTTTTCGATTCGACTCCCGATTGTGAAGTTATCCATGGAGCTTTGTATTCCTGTCTTCGTGCCATGTTTGGTCTTTCTGTTAGTGGAATCCTTGTTTGCATATTTTCCTGTATGCTCGTTTATCAACTTTTAAGGTAATACAATAAATTCTTTTTTTCGTTCTACTTTAATTCTTTTTGTTTATGTAGTCACGAAAAAAAGAAAATGTATTGGGAGCAATTGGAACTGAGATGTCGTTCCCTTTATCAACAACACACTGGGACACCAGCGAGCGCCCACAATTCAATTAGAGGACCACCAATGCCACCATCAACATACTGCAGTTGCTGTGAAGAATGTAGATATCCTCCAGTTCCTGCCGGACCACAAATCTATCCTTGGGACTCTCATCATCCTTTTGATAGGTATCTAGGTACTTAATATAGTTATTGTTGATTGTGCTCGGTAGTTATTGTTAACTTTTTGATGTTAAAATAATTTTGAAAATTTTTTACATTATCTGTGTTTCTTTTCTCTGTAGATTCTGGACTCCTGGAAGGGTGGGTAACTTTTACTCCCCTAATCCAGGAGAAGAGGGGCATGAAATTGGCGAGAATGGTAGAGAGAGATCTGGTGGAGGTTGGAATTGGAGACGATTGCCGTGGAGTAGAGGAAATACTAATCAACAAAACATGAACGACAATCCACGGTTGGTTAATTGTCTTTAGCTTTCATCTCATTTCACCTTTAAATTTTTGTATTGATCAGGGATAATTCATCAACGTACCAAGGGGTAATCAGCAGTTCAGATAGTCAGTACGGATTTAGTAACAGAAATGAAAGGGATTCTGGTCAAAATAATGAGCCTGTGTCAGGATCCAGTGGAGGTTCTTATAGTGTATTAGATAATCGACCAGTGGGCGGTGTATATATTTGGGGTCCTCCACCACCTTATTCGAATCCAAATTCACCGGCCAGGAGACCATTCCATTCTCCAGCTCGGTATTAGCAAATGTTAAAATTGATTTGGTAAATGAGTTATTAAATTTACGTTTCCTTTTCTGTTTAGTCATCATCATCTTCATCATCCACATCCGCATAATCCACTTTGCCAAATGAGTCAAGAAAACCAAACCCAAAGTTCTCAAGTTCGCGGACGAGCCCAAAATCAAAATAAAGATAACTACGAAAACACAGCAGACACTGAAATTCATCCACCGAATGAAAATAGTGAAAGCACGGATACCTCTAGCTGCGTTGATCGTATTTCACACACGTTACCAGTTCGGAAGATTAAAAAACGTGCTGAAATCTCATCGGTTAAATCCGTTTCGCAACCACCAGTAAACTCAAGAGCCAGCGTTCAAAACGTCTTTAATCAGAATTGCAAAAATTACCTCGAAGAAGAAGATCACAAGCATAACGATGAGTTAAAGGATATTCATAAACAAAATAATAACGAGGGGAATCAACAATGCAGGTTTCTTCCCCGATTACAGGGTGTTGAAAATGCGGCTTTTCAAAACCAAGAAGGAACTCCCACAAAAACTGAACCAACGGAATCCGAAGTATATTTTGCTGATGTAAGTAGCTGTTGTAATATATCAGTGAAGAACGACGGACAAGATTCCTCACTTTATGATGAAGCAGTGGCAACGCAGAAACCTCGCCTGTGTTCTTTGAAAGTTGGTTCCAAACAGCATCATAAAGAAAAAGATTTCGATCCCAGCGATGAAGCTCTACACAAATTTCACGAAAACATCTCTTCTTCGACAGTGACAGAAGATGAAGAATATTTAGCACAGAAATTAGGAAAACGACAAATGTCGACAAGAAGTCGCTTACCTTTCCCATTGCCGGATGGGGACGAAATCATAATGTCAGAAGTACCACCCGATTCTCACATGCTTCTACCGAAAGATTTATCTCAGAACAGTCTTTGTAGTAGTGTACAAACACCTTTGACAGAAACAACGGATGATGCTGTTTCACCAAGCACACCAAACTACCCGAAAGCGGACTGCTGTCTGGGATATTTTCCTGATAGTTCTGGAACAGAACAGCTTGGTCGCCATCGGACTTTTTCGAATTCCAGCACCAATCACTTCCTGGCTCCAGATGCACAATATGAAGTAATTCACGAAAATGAAAATCAGAAATACTGCCACAATTTCTCCGAGAATTGTGGATCTTCTTTGAACTTTAGTAACTTAACAAACACAATATCTGGTCTTCATAATTTTAACCAATCTTATCACAATAATAATTTTGGGAATCCTAATTTCAATAATCCCAGTAACGTGAACTATAATTCACCCAAATGTGGATCTCCAAGTCAAAAAAACATTCCACCCAAAACCCTCAATCTAAATCAATCTCCCAATAGACGAATTGGATCCAATATTTCAACACTTATTCAAAACTTGGGTGCTAATCCTGTGGGACTTTTGTATGGAGAAGCAAACAGTACTGAAGAAGAAGAAATGCAAGGACAGGGATCACATAGTGACGGAACAATGGATTCAGGATGGCAAAGTGGATCGGAAAAACAGGATAAAAGTAAGAATAACAGTGATAATGCCGCCCCCCATAAAGCCGTCAATGTTTAATTTTAGGAGATGCCAAATAAAAATAAGTAGACATTCGTTATAACGCCTCACCTTTTGTCTGTATATTTTTAGAGTAATATAGAAAATTATATAAGCGTTAGAAGTGATATTAATTAACCGCAAACTTTTTCACATTTTTGACCTTCTTTCCGAAAATAAGTACAATCATTTGTTATTGTTAATCCTACTACGCTTAATGCGTGGGTATGTGATACGAGATAAGTAGTACCTACTTAACTGATTCGAGAAAGGAATAAACATGGAACAAAATGCATATATGAAAGAGGCATCAAAGGCAAACCAAATATATATGTATTTATTTTCCTAGCAGTTTATAAAATTTGTTAGCAACATCCGTAGTTGTACTTAAATTAGCAAGAAATACTGCAGTAGCAAACGACATTAAGATTTCTTGCCAAGTGTTAGTACTGGATGTTATTTTTATATAGAATATTTTATATATTTATATGTAAGCACTAATGCATGTAAGACTGTCTGTTATTGTAACAATTCCGTGTATATACTTCTTAAGTAGACCATTTGTGAATACCTATAATAATTTTTTACGTTTTACCAAATAAAATTGTCCAAAATTATCAATTTCAATATCATTTTAAGTAAAGCAACATGGGTTTGTTAGTAACATTATAAGTTCTTCTAAGCATGTAATGACTTAAAAGTGCAAAGAAGCATTTCAAGTTCCATTTCATCATATTCATTAAAAGGAACTTTTGGACAATGATTGGTAAGTACCCTTTTATTATTGGAAAGATTTTGTAGCAACAGTGGAGTTATATGTGCAAAAAAATAAAATTTCTTTGATAAATAAAAATAATACAACATTAACAAAATATACACCTTTATTTGCAACAAAAACTACAATAACTACAATATATTTCAATACTACAAAAAAAAACTATCTACTTCTAATCAGAAAGATAAAATCTACAAAAACAATTGTTAAACAAGTTTGTAATAAGATACATCAATAAGTTATGCAATTATCGGGCTAATTGTATTATCAAAGCGGCGCACATTTCGAAAAACTCCATTGTATGGTGTCCCCTGTTTTTATTGGATTTTTGGGAAAGGTCATCAATAGACTGCTGTATTGGTGTAGGAACGTCCATCGATGCATTGTTTGATTCATTCTCTTCACTGCTAAGACTTTTGAAGTCTAATAAATAACTTTTAAAATCCACCTAGAATACAATTAAAAAAAAAATAAACATCTTAAATTTCAACAGACTTATCAAAATTAACCTGATAAAGCTGTAGGGACATCTTTATGTATCTATCATGCAAGGCATTCTTTTGTCTGACCTTAACATGGTATGGGTTTATAACTTTCCATTCAAAATCGAGAGCCTTCATTGCTCTGTAAACCTCCATCATAATATCATGTGGTTTACTTTGTGAACGAATTCCCAAATGCCATTTGGCGCGTTTTATGGGGGTTCCTTGAACAAATAAATAACAATATTATAACAAAATGCCTTGAAATAATATTCAATTTATACCTCTTCCTCTCTCTGATTGGGTTGAAGCTAAAACCCTATCTCTCAAAGGGGCAATTCGTTCTGGATGAGGTTTCAGTGGACTTGCAGAATCTGACTGAGGTACTGGAACAGGGGTGGGTGTAATACTTACAGGTGGTGGACTTCCAGCCACAAAGAAATCTTTTATTTCTGCCTTTGCTGCTTCATCAGCAATACGCTTGTTATCAATAATCAAATGATAAGCAATGGCCAATTGATCATGTGGATCACCACTCAGAAGAGCATTATGAACTTCTGTTTCTTTTACTCCAAATTTGTCACAAACCTTTAAAAAAGTTACTCCATTTACTAATAAAAAAGAATGGTTTTCTTCATATGATAAGTAATAATATCAAAACAATGACAAGTATTTAAAAATTACCATGATCAAATGACATGTACATTCATACCTTACCTCATAAACAGCATCTGTATCTATCACACTTGCATCCTGATCAACAGGTGATGGGAAAAGGTATGCAGGACAATCTTTCTGGAACCACTCATGTTTCTTAATATCCTCAATAGTTGCTCTTTTCATAGGATCTGTTTGCAACATGTGGCATAGTAAAGTAACCACAGACTTATTCAGATATTCTGGTATGGGAAATATCCCTGACTTTATTTTTCGGAACAATGTTGGTACATGCTCATCATCAAAAGGTAATGTACCACATAAGAGTGCATACAGAATTACTCCACAAGACCAAATATCAACTTCAGGTCCTGCATACAATTTTCCAGAAATAACTTCAGGAGCTGCATAATTAGGAGAACCACAACTGGTTCTTAAGAATTCTCCATCCATCATCATATTTGATAAGCCAAAGTCTGCAATTTTCACATGCATATTATGATCCAACAGAAGATTTTCTGGTTTTAAATCTCTGTGAACAATCATGTGTCTATGGCAATAATCCACTCCAGATATAATTTGCTGAAAAAATCTTCTTGCTTCATGTTCTTGAAGTTTACCATGTTTCACAATATAGTCAAATAATTCACCTCCTGATACATACTCCATAATCATGAAAATATCGGTTGGAGTGCTAATTACTTGATATAATTTAATTATATGAGGATGTCTGAAAAGCTTAAGGTTTTGGATTTCTCTACGAATCTTACCCACCACATCAAGGCTTTTAATTTTTTGTCGGTTTAGGATCTTAATTGCAACTTTGTGTTTTGTGAGCTGATGTTCTCCTATTTTTACCTTGCCGAATGTTCCAACACCCAATGTAGGACCCAAAATATAGTGCCCTATCTTCACTAGTGGTTGAGCTTGGGACTGATTCCCCCCTACAGACTGTTTATCGCTCATTTTTAACAGTACAACCTGGTTCTTAATAGGGATGATTAATTTTTACAGAAAATTAGAACAACTTGAAAGATATTATTCACAATTCTATCAATTGAAGTGAAGAACGTAACATTTTCTTGACGTTTACAAATTGTAAATATAACCAACGTAACCTCTGAAGTGTTTATGTCACATTTATTAACAACTGCTGACAACAAATGGTGCCAATACGTCCAAAATACAAAAACCACAGAGGGTGTCAAGAACTTTTAGAATATGTAAAAACACACGGAAGAGAAAAAAATCCAACGAAATCGAATAAACTATACTTTTTTCTGAAATTTACATTGATTACAAGATAACAACTACTGAATTAAAATGTTATTTTCTTTAGCAATTTCAAATTTTGTTTTTTATGATGTTCCAGGGAGTTTTACATTTGGATGCTATCACTTGCCTATGGATAACAGTTTAGATTTGTACGCACTCTATGCTGTTCATTGTTGTTGCTTATCAGCTGTTTGTATGTTTATAGCAGTTTAATAGTTTATATCAGTTTACATTAATATTCACATAATTTTTATGGGTTTAGTGTATGTGATTTAATATTTTTTGATCGGCTTCGTTTTTTATATTATAAACTAAGGATGCGTATTCATTCAATATATTTGGAATAATGGTTTTGTTTTGTGTATATGGTACGTGTATAAACCCACTCTAAAATAATGGAAATGAAAATAAATACTATAGTTTAAACACATTTTAACATAAATTTTGATATTAGCAATATGATGCCTGAATACGAAATAAGAAATGCGGCTGAGGCGATTTTACGATCTTCAAGTTCTCATCAACAGATTCAAACTCCTGATATCTGTAAGTAAAACTAATTGAAAACCTTTTCTGTTTGTTGTTATTATTAATTAAAATTAAATTGTTCACTTCCCTAAATTTTGATAAANATTTATTAAATTTTAATATTTGTTAAATAAGTATCATCTTATTACAAGCAAGTAAAACTTAAGAAATCTATGTATTTGCAAGTTAATAAAAATAGTAGTAAGGGGTATTACCTTATTAAACAGGTGTCTATTTAAGGACAAATAATAACTAATATGTTTTTTATATCTTAGCTCATTCACACTCTATAAATACCATCCCCTCTATAAGAACTGAATATGTGATATCTGAGGATTTGTTAGGAGGCCAACGAATAGATGGGAAGATGTCTTCAATTAGAAGATTCTTTTGCCTCTTTGTAACTTTTGATTTAGCATTTACCACATTAATGTGGATAATATGTATAACAGTAAGTATATAATATTGCCCATTTAAATTTTAGGCATAAATTATCTAAAATTTATTTTGTAGCTTAGTGGCAAAGACTTAACAGTTGCTATTGAGAACCAAATTATTCGTTATAATATTCATTCTTCACTCTTTGATGTTGTTATGGTTGCACTGTGTAGATTTTTGGTTTTGCTACTGTTTTATGGATTTTTTTATATTAATCATTGGGTAATTATTTCGGTTAGTAATTTTTGATTACAGTAAGTAAAACACATTATGTTAACTGCTAAATTTTTTAGGTATCAACTTTTGCTACTTGTGCTTTCCTGATAACTAAAGTTTTCTTTTATACTGTAAGTATTAAAAAATATGCATTGTTTTCTTAAACTGGAATAGACTGAAAATGCTCATATGAGTTTGGCTTTTTCAGTAATTAGTTTTTAACATGTTGTAATGTCCTATTTGCTTCACTTATTCTAAATGTCGTCTATTCAAGGCTAAAAGTTACACTTAATTATTTTTTTTCATTTAGGTATGATTTTTAATTTTTAAAGGTCATTATTGTTATTTTAACAAATGTTATAACTAAAAAGTTGCCTTCATTAATTGAATCGATAATTTCCTTATTATTTTTCAGTGGACTAATTCATCGCAGCCTGTTTTTGAAGTTCTGCTTATTTTAACATCATTTGTAATATCTTGGGGTGAAACCTGGTTCTTTGATTTTAGAGTTATACCACAGGAACTTAATGCTCAAAGGTTATTTGTCAGTAAGTTAATTTCACATTGTATATTTAAGTTTATGTTACATAATAAACATACATGCGTTAAATATTAAATAATTTAAATACCAAAAAATAAAATAATTTTTGGTGTAATTCTTTAAGTATAGTTCTAAGAATATACAAATATTGTTCTAAAAATCCCGTTTTCTGTGTTTCTGAGATTCTAAAATTATTTAAAGTTCGTGATAAATACAGTAGACACTGAATAGTGTAAACATCTCACAACATACACAAACAGACCTATTACATTTATTACATATAGAGCATAAAATTCTTAACGTGAAAAAACTAATACTGTGAATAACTGTTGTTTTTTCTAGTTCACACTATTAAGTGTCTACTGCATAAAACTTATTACCTATCAGTACTGTACATGATTGGATTACCGATTTACAGTCATTTGTAATTGCAGAGAAAGCCGTTCAATATAATTCTATAAAAAATTGAATACGCATACTATTCCCTCGAATGTTCCGACAATAAATAAGAAGCTAAATTGAAGACACTTCTTGATTATTAATCGTATGCTCGTATGCTAAATATTCTAATTAGCTTCAGGATTGTGTGCATATTTGTCCATAATGTCTTTTTGAACTATGCACCGTTCATTGTTTAAAATTTTGGCAAGCAAATGTAAATATACGATGCAGTTAATTTAAAGTAATGTATTAAATGCATAAGAATGTCAGATTTATATTAAAAATGCTTTTAAAAACGTCATTATCGACATGTGAAGTATTGCATACAGTTTGAAATGTTTTTACTGTCAGAAATAGAACTCAAAATTGAACACAATGCAGTATACAAACCAGATAAAAACTAAAAGTAAATGACAATTTGTTTATTTTGTTTTAATTTATCAAAACATTTTTCCGAAGGTGGACCAGAGACCGAGAGAACGCCATTAATAAGAAATTACCTTCAGAATTTGCCATCTATGTACACTGAGAGTGTTGGAAACTTTTATTCGCCATTGGGTTCACCAGAAGGATCGCTGCACGGAGTTGAAGGCTTAGGAAGATATCCTGTGATAAAATTGTCACAGGAAAAAGTAAGTTTTGTTTTCAGATTTTAATCTATTTAAATTATAATGAAATTATTTTGCATACTTATACAACCAGAAATTTGTCTTGTGTCAGTTTTACATAAGTTATAAATTTGCTTTTAAAATTGATAGCGTATTTGAATTTAAAAACAGTTTTTGTCATTGCAGAGTGGTATAAATTTGTAAAATAAACACATTTTTCTGTCTTCATTTTCGTAAGATGTTTCGATGCGTAGTTAGGGTTATTTTGCCTGTAAGATGTTTTGTTAGCGTTGGCGAAACCCAAATGAAATCGGTAACAAACTCAAGTATTTTCTCTAATAAAATTACCGGTTATAATTTTTCTCTTTTTAGGAAGAAGAGTACAAATCCAAAGGAGCCGAGTTATTAAGGGACGTCTGGAAACTTTGTAACTGTACAGAATGGAAATTAGAAAAGGAAACCGATAATAAAGATTGCCTTTATTCCATGAATTTTTGTGGAAGAAAAATTTTCAAGTTATCGGTAAGACATAAAATTCTTCTTTTGTTTTATTTATTGTTTCATTTAATACTAGTATGTATTTAATATGTGTTGCATTATGCTTGTTTGACAATTTGTTTTCTTTTTTGTTTACAAAATGTATTTATTAGGCGATAATCGACATACCACCTCGCTGTCTATTAGAAGAACTTTATTATAAAGTAGAGAGCATTCCAAAATGGAATCCGTCGTTGCTGGAATCCCATAAGGTTCAATCTTTTGATGAATATACTGATATTAGTTATCAAGTGTCCACGGATTCTGGCGGAGTGGTTGCAAGTCGCGATTTCGTCACCTTAAGACATTGGGGCATAATCGATGAAACTTACGTCATAGCTTATGATAATACGGAACATCAGTCTGTTCCCAAGAACGAAAAGTATATACGGTAAGTTTTAGAATATGCAATTGTATTAGTAGATTTAATTTTTTAAATACAGTGTACGCTTGATAGCGTGAACATCGCATAAGGGAAACTCCGCATAATGTGTAGCTTATCAATTATGATGGACTGACGTATATCATGAACAAGTTAAACTTTCGCTTATGGAAACGCATGTTCAGTGAACGTTGTTGTTGCGCCATTTCTATAAATCCTCGATATATTTGGTACTTTAGCTGGTTTAATCCGTGCTTTTTAACTTTTAATAACATTTTTCATTGTTTTGCACATGCGATCTAAGTAATTTTTGTGTACATATCAATATATACTTAAAATGTCGTTTAAGTAATTTTTGAAGTATATAGAACCAGGTAAAAAAGAGTTCAGTTTCCCATACAAGAAAAAAATTGAGTAGTTTTATGATTACTAAAATATTTATTTGAATGGTGATATAATTAAGGAAAAAACAAAATTGATTAATTTATTGCCAATTGAAAAAAATAAGCAGTTACGGCCTGGGAGAGACAGTTGTAACGTTTTGAAATTTCTGGGAAAAATTATCCTGTCAACCAGAACTGTTTTTTAATGAGTTTATGGATGTTTTTTGGCTTACATTATTGGGCATCTGCTCCCATATGTTATACTATGTAGATAATGTTACCAGATCGAAATATATACTTTCCTTTTGTTAGTTATTTTAATGATTAAAATTACGAAGGGGTGCATAAATACGATAGTCATACAATTTCAAATATAGTTTTAATTTTTTTTAGTGGTGAAAATGGTATTGGTTGTTGGATTATGAAACCAATTAACGGCGATCCTAGCAAATGTCATTTTTTATGGGTGCTTAACACCAATCTTAAGGGTTGGATACCAAAAGTCATACTAGACACTGTATTGCCAAAAGTCATGCTAGATTACATAAAAGACTTGCGGAGGCATGTTACCAAACTTAACGAATCGGGAAGAATTACGTGATTCCATACATGGTCATATGAATAGATTTAATAAGACGAAAATAACCATTTTATGTAATTATTTGTATTACTCAAATTTTTTTACTTTTTTTTATATTTTATATAGTAAGGAAAATGTTTACCGAATCATTATTATAAGGAAGACGCTGCTGTTTCATATGCAGTAATTTGTTTTTTCTTTGAATTTCACGTATTTTGATATTTTTCTGCTTAAACTGTGATGTAAACGGATAAGATGGAAATAAATATACAAGAAGTTGTTGTAAATCACAAGACAACCGTGTTATCACATACAATTCAGTTATACATATATTTTACTTCTCAGATACATTCCCTTACAAAATGTAACACGTATAATTTAAATTAAAATTAAACCAATTTAGCTGCTGAAGTATGTAAACTGGTATGCAACTAGTCATACTTAAAATTGTGTGCGATATTTGCACTTATTAATATCACAAAAATTGACTTAAAATTAGTTAAAATAATAATGGATGAATTACGCTTAAAGTGCATCTGTAGTGGCAAATATACGGCAATATGGTTTATTAAATTACACTAAATGTAAACTTATGTCATACCAATTAGCTCGCTTTTTTGCAATCTTAATGGGTAATTTGCTATTCAAAATAAACCCAGATGTGTTCTTCAATAAAAATGTCTAATTTTTTGAATATTTTAAAAATGCTTTCGTTCAAAAATCCCTTAAATGTAATTCATTCATTACTTTAGCTAATATGCCTTAAATTCTATAAATTGCCTAATTAGATCATAATGGTTTATGTAGTTGGAAAAAGTGTATTAACTAAATTTGTGGCATTTATTTCTGGCTTGTCCAGGTAATACTCTGATACTGTAATATATGCTGCAACTGCGAGGCCAATGACACTTGCCAAAATCATGTTTCGTTGAAAAATAATACAAGTAGCAATACATAAACCTAAGTAGGTCAAGTACCGCGTTATGAATACATGTTGTTTTCGTTGTACTTGATCAGCATCAACACACATTTTATCTACTAAAGTGTAGCCTTTTGCACAACGTTGACACATATCGGGGCCGTCACCAGTACAACCAGAACATGCTCTATCACATTCCAGACATTTATAAGAACCCTCACTGTTAACACAAAATTGTAAAGGACTGCAAGCTGCTCGGAGGGTAGCACACTCATTAATGTCTACACATTCATTGTTACTATTTCTGTTCCAACCTACGTGACACTTTTCACAACCTCCTGCCCCTCCTTTTGTACATTTACCATCGCAAGAATGATGACACTTTGAGCAAAGAAATTTTGTAGCATCCCTGTATGATTCATAATAGCCTTCAGCACACTCTTCACATTTTTCTCCTGAATATCCAGGATCACATTTGCATTTACCATTACCTTTTCTTGTCCCTGAACCTACAGATATATACATGTTCAATATGTAAATTTTAAATAAAATTAGGTGTAAAAATGCTTTATATACCTGAACATTTTCCATTATTACTGCAAATGTTGTCAGGATATCCGTCACATGGTGTACAGTTTGTACCATAATGAAAATCTGGACAGCATGATTGTAACTTGTCTATGCAAAAGTACTTAAATATATCAGGTTCTTCAGCCTGATGTTTAAACCACCATTCTTCTATAATTAAATCATGCTCTTCATTTAGTAAATAACATTGATCACTGCCTTCCTTAACATCTGAACAAATATGCTCTTGAATTTCAACAAGTCTCACTTCACTTGTAGCATAACTTCCTTGATTTTGTTCTTCCCATGCAGCATCACCTCCTTCAAATTTACCTTTCGCCGTTTTATCTAATCCCCGTTTAAATGATTCGATAAAAACTTTACATGCTCTACATGGAGGAAATTTGGTTTGCTTCTTTGAATCAAGTTCTGCACTCAGAACATTTGAATTTAACAAATATATTAAAACATAAATGAAATAAAAACACCTATGCATTTTAAAAAATTGTGTGCATTACACGAACTGTTAGAAGTAACATTACATAATAAACAGACGTGGACTTCAGCTATTAGCTGAAATTCTGCTACTAATACGGGAATCAATTATCAGTATCGATATCCTACTTATTAAAATATGTTAGGTTAGATCGGTAATGAGTAACGTCAAAAAGAATCATAGAAGAATGAGTTACTTGTGATTTGTGATACTTTCCTATATCTATAATACACATGACATTCTTACCATAGATTTTCTTACCTATGTTCCTTTATCTTATCTATGGTAAGAGTTGATTTCAGGTCTTTCAGGTTTAACTTTTACCTAAAAGAAATTTTGTATTTACAAAAATTTGATTGAAAAAATAATGGGTATAACGAAAGATGTGCATCTTCCAACAGAAGCAGAACTTACCGTTCCAGAAGTTAAACTTTCTGGCCCAGCTCTAAAAGCTGCAGCTTTCCATTTAGGAAAGTATTGTCAGAACGTTAATAATGTGAGGTTAATTATCTAATCATATCAAAACAGAAACATCACTTTAAGGGTTGCAGGAATTTGTATTATGTCGAGACGAATTAGGAGATCCGCGGGCATGCATTGGAGAAGGAAAAGCTGTAACGGCGTGTGCCTTAAAATTTCTTAGATTAGTTAAATCGAATTGTGCAGGTGAATTTACCCAATATGCCAACTGCTTAGACAAATCCAGTACTGATCAATCATATTCTGTGTAAGTATTTGTGTATTATTAAGTTGCTTCAGTGTGTTTCATCTCTGTTTAATATTTATTTACAGGTGTCGTAAAACTCAAGCAGTTTTTGATAAGTGTATGTTAGATAAATTAAAGATGGAAAGACCATATTATGGTTACTTTGCTGAAGTTCAAATACATGATTCTAAGAGACCAAAGCCCAAGCCTGAGCCACCACTAGTTTTTACTGATACTCCAGATGCACTGCCTGCAGATGCAAAGAAACCACCAGCAAAATATGGTTCTAGATATTTGTTTGCTTGGTAGAAGAGCTTTATACATAAAAAACATATACTATCAACTCTGATAGGGCGATTTTAGTACAGTAAATTTAATGTAGCTACCTGTTTATTGTATATACTATTTAAATAAAATTATGAGAAGATTAGTACTGAATTGTTTTATTAAAACACCGAAAGTAGTTTAAATTACCAAAAGGGTTCAAATTATTAAAAGTTTATACATTTAACTTAAGGTACTCTAGATAAGATATTTCTTTTTCTATTTTGTTTATTTATTATTGTTCATTGGAAGTTTAATATACATACATATGTGATATAAATCTAATGCTGGATTTTGTTTATATCTATATTAACCATTATTTATCCTGAGAAATAGCCCCATCGGAATCGATTCTGACGTTTCCAACATTAACGCAAGAAACATGAAGAAATAAAGAAAGTAGCTTAGATTACTCTTGACAACCTCATCTTTATGCCTGTAAAGTTCTATCGAAAGATGGAAAGGTTGCTTAGGTTTTTAATGAGAATCTAAATAATTGCAAAGAACTAGGGGAGTTCAAATGTCCATATTCGGGTGTATTGTTGGTTGCATATACAGACATTCTAATGGTATGTTATAGCCACTACATTTTTAATATTGGGCTTCTAAAGCATGGCTTTTTGAAAACGTCGCCAAAATTAAAATATAGGCAAGCACTAATAAGTTCCATTGTGGAAATTTAGATGGGCACAGCTAACTTAAATAAATTGATATTTCTTTTCAAACTTAGACAAAAGTTGAAGGCTAATGGGCACTGCGTTTAGGCAGGCCACATTTGATTTGAATTAAATTATTATTAATCTTCTCCTGCAAGGACGTAACCAACTTTATTTTTATATGGGCCAAATAGAAGCGGTTACAGTCGTTTTAAATGCTTCTCGTAATGATAAATTTTAGAAAATATGAAAGAAAAGCGTTCAAATTTTTGCTGACCTTCAACTAAACAAACCCCAAATCCCGCGAGCAACTGATACATATGAATTTACTACCCCGAAAGGTTTAATTGAAAAATAGTCTTTAAGACGTTTGACCAATTTATCTCATCTCTAAAAAGTAGATTCGAAAATGATTTAACCCATTTTTTTAAATCAACTATTTGCAGTTTTTGCGTTGCATAATTGAGAGAGCCTCGTGTAACTGTTATTGTTAATGTTATGTAATATAATAATAGTTTCAACAATATTATTTTGTTTTATCCTTGTTTATACCCATTCCTTCAGGTTTCGTAAGATCAGTTACCCATCGGGGCCGAACATAATCTGCCGGGCCCGTTTTTGGGACACGTATTGTATTTATTTTTTTTTTTATTATCCCAAACGACTTCGTTTCCTCTACTTATCAAATAAATAGCATTTTTAAAGCTGATTTCTAAAAAATATACTGATCAACAATTTGTTTACTGTTTCTACATCAAATACCTTTTGGAATAACTCGTTGTGAAAGGCAGACAGATAAATACGTATTAATACGTGATCATACAAGGATCCATTTTCATTTATACAGCAAAAACTATCAAATTATTAATTTGGAAAAACAACATAAATGTTCTTACACGTACATATACGTTATATAAATGAATTTTCTTATCGTTAGTAATTACATATCACTACGTAGGTACTCAATCCCTTTTATTTAGTTTAGTATTTTTTAGAAGTTTCAGAATATTTACTACCTCATAATATGTACTGTATATAATTAATACTTCTTCGATTTCCATTCCATCGGGTGTTGGGTGTTTTCATTGTGCGTTTAGAGAAGTTTTACCGAACACCCATTATTTTTACTAGTATTTAGTACTTTATTTACCATGCTTTTATTTATTCTGTATTACTGATAGCTCATCTTAATTAGTAAATTTAGTAAATAGCGTTATGCCTAATATTAGATTTTTATATATTTTTTTTCACAAGAAAATCAATTGGAATTCAATACAACTAAACTAAACTAAAATACTAAAAATACGAAATCCTAAATCAATGTTTAGAAATCTAGAATCTCGTTAATATTTTATTCTTTCTTTATTGCAATTTACGTGTGTGATAGCGAGACACAATATTTTTTTTTGTATTTAATAAACAGGATAATAAAAAGTGCCTACATGTGTCTAGTAGTAATAAGAAGTAAATCCTTTGGGAATAGTACCAAGTTATTTCCTTTAATGTTATCATGTCCTGATAAATCTTGGAAATAGACTTTTAATCTATTTTACAAGAAGCGCAAAGGATGCGCAATGAATTTATCTTTTAATCTTGAAAGATTCCTATATAAAGCTAAAATATTCTTCCAAACCATCATTCTAAAAGTTCCTTCAGTCGTTAAAGCAACTTCAGCAAGGCAATACAATAAACCAGGTATGTTAAAAAAATTTACTCTGGACTTATATCTATAGAAAACATAAATTACTTATTGCATAAATTTTTGCTATAATTTTAAAACTTTCTTTCTCAGTATGTGTTATAGGGGTTCGTTTTTAGTAAAGTGCATAAAAAATCCTAAAGTAAAACTATTTTTATTTGATACCTTTTAATAAGGTCTTGTCTAACGTATGCAATACTTATTAGCAGCAAATAACCGCTAGATGGCGATGTACTGCCTATACTTGGATATTAAAGATATTTAATTACTTAATTAGATTATATATGTAGCATATTTTTTTTATTAATTTTGTAGAAAGAACAATGGCTCAGGTATTCTACAGACTTCTTGCATTTTTGTTAGTAATTACCTTGTATTCAATGGTTTTCGAATCCGCTGAAGGAACTTATAGAAAGCCACCCTTTAATGGTTCCATTTTTGGTAAACGCACTAGTGCCAGTGGTGTTGTTACTGGAGGTATTTGTCTTACATTTTAACTATAAGAGAGATATTCTACGATTTTTATGTTGCAATAATACTTTTTATTATTTTTGTTGGAAGAAAATAGAAATTGTTTTTGAAAATAGATACGGTGATTCTGAAATAAATTGACAGTGCCTTTATACCTAAGTCAGAAAAGCGCAACGTGTTAAAAAAAAAAGAAATTGGTTCAATAGCAAGTGATAATAGATATTTTAAAATTTTATATTTTATTATCAATAACATACGAAACGATGGATTCTTTACTGTAAAATATAAAATCCAAAATATGGATATCTTGCTTTCTGTAAAAAAACTTATTCCAGTTTCTCCCGTGATCGGTTGATTTTCCCTTGACGTTTCGCTGCTTAGGCAGTCAGCTTTTTCAGAAGAAACGTGATTACTGTCACAGATTCCTTCTGAAGAAGCTAACAGCATGAGCAGCGAAACGTTAAGGAAAATCAAACAGTTTCTACGGTAAACAACGGTCATAAAAGCCAGCACTCAACAATACGTAGATACTGAAAGAATATTTTTCATTTTGCATCTTCGTTAGGGCTTGAAAGGAGCATTTTGTTTTTTTTTACAGATTATGAAAATGCCAATAAGGCCATATCAGCAATGTGTGAAATCGCTGTAGATGCTTGTTCTACATGGTTTCCTTCTCAAGAAAAGTAGTTTTTTTTCTCAAGTGAACCTACTTACACTTATAAAAATAAGCGATCGCAGCATGTATTTAGAAAATATGTATTTGCAATGCTCTCTTAATAAAATATGATTGCATATCTCTATTTTTTTTGAAAATTAATTGACTGATGTAATTTTTTCTAGACGTTAAACACTAGAATACTTTTTGATTAAGCTCATTCAATTTACTTCAGATCATTCTGATTAATACATTAGGAATAAATGTAGTTTTTTTATTTATTTATTTGTTTTATTTATTTTTTTCGTTAGGTACTTGTTCGACCATTTGTTATTACCGCCAATTATATCTGAATTATTTACCCTTATGTAAACTACTGCATTGGGTAGTAACAAACTTTTAATACTTACCTATACTAAATTAATTTTTTAAACAATTTGGGTCTGAGAGGTTCTGACAGATAGACAGACGGACAGGCATCGGTATGGGGCTGTAAGTTCTCCCTTTGCTTTAGATTAAATACAAGATTTTACGATTGTGAAGTGGTTTATTTCCAAAATTGTTTCCAAGGAAAAACACACGCCATACATAGAGTTTTTGTTTCTTATTCACATGTATTAACAGTACTTATAACAGAATCTTGATAATTGTCGCTTAAAAATACGAGATATTCTCAAATATCACAGGTGGTGTTGGTCCCGATACCGAGACATTTGGGGGGTTATACGGAACTTTCTTTGTGCGGGGGAGGAGTTTGGGTGGCACAGTTTCGGGATTGTAGAATGGGCGCCCATGTTACGTGGTACGGTTTTACGGGCATCTGAGTGGCGCAGTTACGTTTCTGAGATGGCCTTGTTGTGATAGTGTAGGGCGCTGTGGGAATCAATCCAGCAGTTAAAAGTGCTTCTGGAACATTAATAACAATTATCTACATGTATTACAGAAATAAGTAATTGCCAAGGGTAGTTTTACTTCAATGGAATATAACTGGAAAATTTAAAAACAATTTTTCCATTCTAAAGACGTTTATTGGCTGTTAAAAACATATAAAGTTCATACAGAGCATTGAAAAATTGATTGAGACGTTACGATCACCAATGCTTTACTAATCTTACCAATTGATTTGATGGTTAAAATATTAAATTATCTAAAATAAAAGGGAATATGTAAATGACAAGAATAGTTTCCAATTTAACTTATAAATATAAAAATAAAAATTTACGTTAAATTGGATAATTATCTTTTTCATTATTATTTACCTTTAAATGGAAATGCTAATTGCTTCAGCGAATATGTATTACCGCTAGAAATGTGTCACTTAAGATTGGTAATAACAATAATAAAATAATATTAATAAGTACATCCTAAATTCATCCCTTAAATCGTGTTTTACTCTATTTCTATTACAATCGTCGCTTATTGTTTTCATAACTCAGTACCAAAGTTATACTGATTGGAAAGTCCAGGGTAGTCAAGGTTGCATTAATTATAATTGATTCGCAGATCAGCGTTATATTATTTTAAAATAAAGTATAGGGCATATTAAATAAACAATAAGTAAAAATTAAAGGGTTGTTTCAAGATAAAAAAGTCCGCGGAATTTTGTGATGTGTTATTAATCTCGTGTAATATATGTATATTTTTTGGATATTATTCTGACAATATCTTGGTGGGTGGCAGTTCCGATATCTTTTTTTCTTATTAATTAATTTGATAGGGTGTTCCAATGGTTCTGGTTTGTCGCAATAATTTCATTTATATATTTTTTCATATATTTTAAGTTATTTCAAATAAACCGACAAATAATAGTCGGTATTAGTATAGGAAAAAGACAGCATTCATTCGATTCTTGTAACCAGCTTTCTGAGAATTATAACATCGCATTTTGCACGTAGGCAGGTCATAAAATTGACCGATCGGGCTAGGGTTTATGAGTCTTTTGTCCGGTTCCATCCGGTCGGGCGGTAGTTTCGACCACGGGAAATTCCTAGGTTTAC
>NW_020438956.1:1464302-1491129 GCF_000699045.2 Agrilus planipennis
TGGTTTGTCGCAATAATTTCATTTATATATTTTTTCATATATTTTAAGTTATTTCAAATAAACCGACAAATAATAGTCGGTATTAGTATAGGAAAAAGACAGCATTCATTCGATTCTTGTAACCAGCTTTCTGAGAATTATAACATCGCATTTTGCACGTAGGCAGGTCATAAAATTGACCGATCGGGCTAGGGTTTATGAGTCTTTTGTCCGGTTCCATCCGGTCGGGCGGTAGTTTCGACCACGGGAAATTCCTAGGTTTACGTACATTTCAGATGTCTTGTTTATGTGTATGCATGTGCTGGTTACGAGGAACAAATGTTGTTGCCATTACTAATAGCATTCGGGTAGCGACCCTTGTCGAACGCACAACATCTTGTCTTTATCAATATTCCCTTTTTGTATTTCGTTGTTGTAATTCAAATTCTAAAGTTTATTAAATCCAATAGTAAATTCAGTTATCCAGTTTTTTATTTTACTTATAATCTACAGAAATTACTGTGTCAAATTAATTTGGGGCACAGTTGTGGTCTAGTGTATATAGGAGACTTACAATCTCCTTGGGAACTTTCCGTATGCTAAGTCCTCAACTTTTTCCAGGTTCGTCAACAGCTTTCGTATTAGCCTGTTGATCACTTTCGGTCAATATTGTAACATTTCGGAAATTTTATAATGGTTATAATTAATCTACAATATCATAATAAATTTCTTTAGGATCATTGTTTTTACAAATGCCTTGCAGTAAAAATTTCTCGTGCATAATCTTGTATAAAATTTATAACCGTCCGTAATTATTAACATAATTTTACTGCGTACACTTTTCGTAAATTCTACTCGACAACTTAAACCTTTTATCTAATAGGTAGATGCACTTATGTTTATTATCTGTTTTATTTTTATTACATCCATAAATATAATTTAATCTCTTTAGCAACCCCTATGATTCCTCCTTCGGTTTATACCTACCTGTTACTTTTGGGTACCAATTCGACCCTGCCCAATAAACAACAAAATACAGACAATATTGTGCCAATTACGTAACTTGGATGATTTGATCTTTTTATATATGTATAAACTAAAAAATATTAAATTACTACTAAACGAATGCAGCGGAAAAAAACATAATAACGCTAAACCCAATGTAATTTCGCGTAGTATGTAAAAAACAAAAGCCTATAAACAGTAGCACACAAAGTAATGAAAGAGCAAAATGAGGTGCCTCGGGCTACCGTTTCTACCTTCAGTTTTGTGGCAGGTTGAAATACATATTAAACGTACATTTTTCGTGTTGCCATACAAAGTGTCTATGTAACTTTCTGAGTATAGCGTGATGGGCATAGAAATCCTTTCTTTTATAATATGGACCGGAATAAACAAAGAAAGTATTAGCGTGGTGAAAAATATAAATGTAAATTAGTATGCGATTCATACCATCCTATACCTAAATTTCTGTTTAATATTAAGCGTCAATCAAAAATAAATTGTGAATTACGATAAATATCTAACATCAAATTGTACTGACTTTTACAAAGAATTGTGTTTTTTTTATTACAATAGAAGCACGAAATAATAAAAATGATGTCTGGTATTGCTGTGGACTATTTTTTATAGTCACATAATACCCAATAGATAACGACAAAGGTAAGTCATAAATTTTGATTGATGAGTAGGTGCTAATGATTCTAAATAATTATACAAAACCGTATTAATTAATTAAGCATTGAGTTAGTGGGGATTTGTTGAAAGATTGCTATTACTATTAATTACTGCAAAATGAAATTCTTTTTTTATTATATTATCCTTTTTTTTAATCCAATTACAAAAATGGTAAATGGATCAAGTTTTGTTTATAACAATTGCAAGTATATCACAGAAATTGAAGATTATAAAGAATTTTTTATGAAAATAAAAAGTTATAATTACATATGTAACAATTTGATACTGTTTTTTAAGTGATTGTTGATCTAGAAAAAGCTTTTGATAATGTTAAAAAGGCGCTAAAAATACTTAAAAATGTAGGGTTGAGATATAGGCGTAGAAGACTGATATGCACCTAGTTTAGACATATAAAGAGCAACAGGTCGTTATAGAATTTAACCACCATCGCAGGGAAGTAAATATTAGGAAGGGAGTTACACAGGGATGTACGTATATTCTCACCGTTGATAACTAATTTGTATATCTAAGATGCGGTTATTATTAAAAAGGCTAGATCGCTTTTGGGATAGGCATGCAGGAACAATACAACAGTATGTTTAAATAAATATAAAATGTTGGTATGTATAGTTGTAAGAGATGTATGTTAAAATATGCCAAGATTTAACATAAAAATAGTAGACGAAAAACTGGAAGAAGTCGATTTTCGATATTTAGGGAGTCAGTTAGGAAGAATCGCTACAGATATAAAACAGAGCAGGATGTAAAACGAGGATGCTATGCTAAAAAAAAGTTACGGGTGATGAGGATATAAATAAATAAAGTGCATAGAAACGTTAGAAAGGAGAAGGAATTAGAAAAAGTAGGAGAACAGAATACTCTATAGAAGTCAATCAGAAATGAGTGAAATAAGTTAGTTAGACATATTAGAAGCAGAAACAGGAGTTAAGGTGACAGATATGCATAAGGCATTAATCTAATCCAATCGATTTAGATTGTGCTCTTGTAGGTATTAGAAAAATTTGAGATTGTCTTAAGATAGGAATAATTAGAACTACGTATCTAACCAGTCTCTGAGCTGAAGACCTTATGAAGATCAGATAAAAAGGTATCAATAATATAGATCAAGCCTATATTTCATTAATTTATACTTTTGTTTGCGACAATACCTTCTGAATGTTCTTAATTGTATCTAACAAGACAGATGATTGTAAAATGTTTTTTAAATTTTCTGATATAAATCGATAAGCATCAGAATAAACAGTAGCCATTTTAATCTTTATATGTAGAATTGTTATTGCATAAATGAAGAATTATTATTTATTGATTATCATCTATCCTAACGAATATAATTAGTAAGAACTGCGTTATTGATGAAAAGTTCTATTAAGAGCAACCGTTTATGAACTGTTCCTTTATATACTTTTATGTGCAATGTTTAATATCTTGCACTGAACGTTTTCCTGTTTGAAAGACAAAGTAGAAATTTTGCCTAACACTTCTCTCGCATCTTAGTTTATTTACTGTCACGGCACCTCGCGAAAGAGTTTTACTGCCCTATAAAACTGGGTTTAACGAAGTAGCGAAACTCCCCTGTCGTAAATATCTGTAAAAGCATCTTTATTTTACAATAATACTGTCAACAGGCCATTTCATTAAACAAAAACCAGATATCCTTCTCTTTCGTGTCCCGTTTTTATTTTTATGGGAAACTTATAAAGAATATCTGTTGTAGTAAAAAATATTAATAGGTAAATCGTTATCTATATTATTGTACGTTGCCAGATATTGATTGCTACAAGAAACTCAAAAAGACGATGACATACATTGCTAAATTGTAGAAAATTTCTACAGCAAAAGGTTGTTAATTGTTTCTTTTGATATGACATTATTAGCTATTACTGGTCTAGGTCAGTTGCGCCCCACGGTCATTTGAACCCAGATTAATAGCCTGGTTTGTCTTTTTTACTTATTATTGGCATTTAGAAGTGATCGAAAACTAAAGCAAACAGGCCGATTCACCCTATAAGGTAAAAAAAACTTTTGGTTGTTTCATTCCCACCAGCCAGGAATCGTGGGAATGGGTGGGTGGTGGTTCTGGTGAGAAAGATGAAACAGACAAAATGAAGACAGAAGAGAATGAAAGATTATCTATGTGCCTAAGTGATCCAAGGAAACCACAGAAAACTTGGACCAAGGCAGACGGACCCGGAATCAAACCTCCCGAATACTAAGCAATGGTTTAAACCTCTAGGCCATGCCACTCAGTCCTGTAACGTATATAAGAATAATCTTATATACCAAAATATCGAATGATGAGGATAACGTGGGTAGAAAAGGTTAGAAATGAAGAGGTATTAGAAAGAATAGGAGAACAGAGAACTCTATGGAAGTCAAAAAAAGATAGGCGAGATAGGTTAGTAGGACACCTTCTCAGACATGAAGGTCAAGTCAGAGACATATTAGAGGCAGAAACAGGAGTTAGGAGGGGTAGAGGTAGACCTAGGTTAGATTACTGTTCGTAAATAGTTAAGGATGTGGGTTGTTCTAGTTTTAAGGAAATGCGAAGATTAGGTCAGGATAGGAAAGAGTGGAGGTACGTGTCCAATCAGTCTTAGGACTGACGACCATATGTACACATATTATACACAAATTGAGATTGGGGCGCAACTATACCATTACCTTTTTGGAATGGGAGGGACTGACTGCGGGGTGCAACTCGTCTATGCCCGTTATTATTAATTGCTTAATATAGTACATATTAATATTCTACAAGTAAAATTAAAACCATGAAAATAAGGGCTTGTAGAGAATAATTTATTTGGTAAAATTTCATTTCATTCAATGTTAATGATGAAGGTTTTCAAAAGCATATTGAGTTCAAAATTCTTAGGGCTGGTTTGGATGATACTTCCTCATAGATTAACAAAAGCTCTGATCAATTTCGTCAATCCATAGGTCCACTAAACCAAATATTACAAGGAAAAAAAAGAAATGAGCAGGGGGTAATTTATGACGTTAGATAAATAGAAATGTTCCAAAATTTAAAAAAGTGTGAAACAATTTTATAATTTTGCGAAATATTTTAACAGTTACATACTTCTGTACGTAAAAGCGATTGATCACATTGTTGCAGCCGTTCTACTAGAAGAATAGTTAGATTTTGGAACACCAAAGTATTAAAAAATCTACTAAAAGTTTCTGAACTGTTGACGAATATCAACCAGCATTCATGATAAAAATGCAATTTTCAATTTCAAACCTTTCAGCCAACATACACCTGGACAGTCAAATTTTAGTTGTTAAGGACTAGGGCTGCCATCCGTCTGGGATTTCCTGCATTTGTCCTAGTTTGAAGGGCGTCCGGGGCCGTCCGGCAGGGGTTCTTAAAAAGTGTCCACTTTGTATTGACACTTTTGTTGTCAGGGGAAATCCAAATTTTTTTTATAGTTAAGCGATAAATTAAAATAAATCATAGTTAAAAATTCATTCATAATAATCCCTAATTCAAGAATGCATGACAAAATAGTCGACGATCAAAGACCCCCACCTGTTCACCCGCGCTGCGTGCTCGCCCGAGCATTCTTGTTGGAAAAGAAATATATTTTAGTGAAAGTTGGGTAGACTTTAGGTGACGGCAGCCCTATTTAGGACCCAAAAAAAAAATGGTAATAAAATGTATTTGTGAAATAACAGTTTTTACAATAAAAATACCAAGTAGTAAAAGAAAACTTTATTACCTACCGTTGGCGGGAGGGGGAATTAAATCAGGATTTTTATCATCGGTACCGGCATCAGTAAAACCCTGGATCGAAGGTCCTAGCGATAATTCATTTCTTTTCGGGCTTCTCCTCCTTTCTCTAACGGGGCTGTCGACTTTAAATCGTCTCACAACAAAAATTATTATCGCTATAGATCCTGCAACTATTAGCGTTGATCCACCGGCTAAGAGAATATACATCCACGGTCCTTTCAGTTTCGTTTCTTTAGATTGGACGGTGGATCTTCGTAATTCTTTTAAACCAGGCGCAGCAAGTGTTCTCGCCATTAAGGTGCTTCCACTTTTCGACCATCCTTTCGCGTTTAATGCGAAAACGACGAATGTGTACTCGGTGGCCGCGTCCAAATTACCAACTTCGAAATCTGTACTTGCTGACGTTATGTTGGTAATTTCGGTGTCGCCTACTTTTACCAGCATGATGAATTTTTGCTTTAGACCACCATCAAAACCTAAACAATAATTAAATTTTTATTGTCTCGATATTATATAAGCATGCTTATTGGAGCAATTTTGGCATTGAGACTATACGTGGCGTGCTGATGAGATCAAATAAGATATAAATTGCAACCCGCGTGTAGAAGTTTCAATAAATTACTCACCAAGAATTTAATCCGTTCTTATTTTTATTAAATTTTATTTCAATTTTATTGTTTATATGTCATAATGTATTTGCTATTTAATATTCTTAGTAGAGTGTTATATAACGGGCCTATATTGTCAATATATTTATGTGTGTGATATTCGTCAAACTTCACACACAACATTGTTTTTCATTTGTTTTATAAAAAATTGCTGTCTCCTACTCTTTACTGGATTTCGCATACAAATGTCATTTTCGTATTGCAATTTCTTCATTTATGATTATGTTTTAGATAAAACTAGGAATTACTTTGCGGTATTTACTTATTGTTTCTAATTTACTATTTGTCACACAATTTTAACTTCATGTTTAATCTTTTTAAACTTATAAAACCATTGAAACTTTAGAATGTGTTGTGGTTTAAATCGAGGCTGAAATGTAAGTGAAAAGTTTCAGTTTTCTTCTCTGAAATGTTTGTATTATTGGAAAGTTTTTCTTTACAGTTTAACTTAGTTAAGAACTACCTAACTACGAAATTAACTAACTAAAACAACGTAATATTGTATAGGTATCCAAAATTTCCTGGAAAACATTAAGTACTTATAAAATTCTCGATGCCAAAGTTTTGTACTGGAAAATATTTTCTGGGTTGTTCACTAATTTTTTTATTGTTTTACACACACATAAAAAATAATAAAATATTTCGGCTTTTACCTATTCAAGATCATTTTAAAATCCAAATAAATATACAGGCATTTTTAAATTCATTTCAAAAGGTTACAGATGCCTCTTCCCTTTACCTAGATGCGCCGTGACAAAATTCCAAATTCAGTTATATTTTATCATGTTAAAGCTATTTTTATCTTGTTCACGCCTAACGTGCATTCTTTCTAATCGCGCAGCTTTTTTCAAGGTCATATCTCTAACCGTTTGATACGAGCTGTTAATTTGCATCAATTCAATTCAGAGTATTTGAATAATTGCAAAACAATTATTCTTTATCTTATTTAGATTTTACAGCCTATAATTTTTAACAATGCATATATTACTGATTTGGCTTGTGGAACTATGTTGCCTTGATGTTGTGATTCTGTAGTTTCATTTCGGAATTTTTCGGTACAATCATGATGAAAAAATTTGTTTTAAAAGGGCAATAAAAGTTTAATTTAAAAGGCTGCGATGTCAGAACATTTAACAAATTTACTAGGTGAAATTTTTTATTTTTCTCTTGGTTGCATACTCAAATGCAGTACAATTTTTTTACCAACTATACCCCGTGTAATGGCTAAGTTGTTAGATTAATACGTACCTTTAACACATGTTATGTTAGCGTTATGATGTGTGATATTGGCAACAACGCAGCCGTTGGGAGGATCAGGCCTTCCGGCTGGTACAATATGGTATATACAGGGTGCTCGTTGTGTTCCAAATTCGTTGTTTCCCCAGCATTGGATTGTACCGTAATCCGATGCGGACATTGGCTGATACGTTAGAATGCTTAGGCCAGCGTTTGCCGTATGCTCCTTCAGGATACGAGAAATCCCCGGGGTGCTGTTAAAGCTCCAACGGAAGTAACGAGCCGCCGGTTCTGCATCAACCTGAAATATGGGTTAATTACACTAATTACGTGGAAAAGCGAGCAAGAAAAATTATCCGTAAAAACGTAGGTACGTAGTTGTGGGTAGCACCTAGGCGTTGTTGTGAAAGCAACATTTGCTGCATAAAACAGTAGCAAACTGGGATGTATGAAACTTTTTTTTGGTTAAGTGCGGTTCCACACAATGGCATAAATGGGTTTTACGTAGACGCTGCTTTTACATTTGGGGTAAAAAAAGGATTGATGGTTATGGGTAGAGATGTGAATTTACTGGTAATAGAAAATTTGGTCGTTACCGCGTAAAATTACCGGTTTCTGACGTCAAAATTTTGAATGTGAAATTTACCGTCAAGCCGTCGCGTCGGTCAGCGTAATTACCGTAAATTACCGGTCATTTGCATCTATACCAATGAAAATCCTTATCTACAAATTGAATATATTGCACATATATTAACCAATCAGAGAGTAGCATTTTTTTAGCCGCTATGGTAAAATAGGCTCGGTCATTGACGCGCTTTTTACCGGTAATTTACGGTAAATTTACCCGTCAAATACCGATTAACATTTCTAGTTGTATGTATTTGGGAATTCTAAACTGCGATTGGATATATGTTAATCAATCAGAGATCAACATTTTTCTAACCAGTATGGTAAAATAGGCTCGGTCATTGACGCGTTTTTTACCGGTAATTTACGGTAAATTTACCCGTCAAATACCGATTAACATCTCTAGTTGTATGTCGTTGGGAATTTTAAACTGTGATTGGATATATATTAATCAATCAGAGATCAACATTTTTCTAACCGGTATGGTAAAATACGCTCGGTCATTGACGCGTTTTTTACCGGTAATTTACGGTAAATTTACCCGTCAAATACCGATTAACATCTCTAGTTATGGGTCATCGAATAAAGCATCGTTCACTTATGACTACTCTAAAGATCTAAGTTTTAATGTAATATAAACTACATGTATCTTGCGCTAGAGGTTCTCCCTTCAAATAACATTTAGCATAATTGCATAAAAAGATATCACAAATTATGCAGTGTAGTATGTATTAAGTCTATTCGACAACAATGGTTTTGATGGTACTCTTTGTGGCATCTGCAGTTATCAAAGTTGAGAGTTTCGGCTTTGTATTCGATGAAAATCGATATTATCGACGAAAAAATACAATATAAAGAATCACATACTTTTTTATGTTTGGCGAAACATGTAGCAAGTAACTAAAAAATTGTGAAATCTTTAAAATCGTATTTTTTCGTCTAAATTATAAAAGAGTTAAGACTTATAATTTAATTTATTATAGCTTTGGGTAAATTGAGAATATTCCATAACGAATTAGCTTATAACGTTGTGCGAAAGACATTTTCCTAACTATAGAGCCTTTGGTTCTGAGTTCCAACAATACTCTTTTTTGGCGGTTTATTTTTTTTAAGAAAGATTTTAATTTTTGTCAATACGAGAAATTTAAATAATTAACTATCTAAGTATTTCTAAATGCAAACTTTACCTATTTTTTACATTTTTTAATATATGTTATCTGATATAAGTAAAGTAGGTGGTAATATAGATAGTTTGTTTTGATACGTTGTTTATTTTGTAAAAATATGATATACTTACCTGGAAAAGACAGTCTTGTGTCGTATCGTTTCTAAGGATTTCTTTTTATTTTTTTTACGGGGATTTTGTTCGCAAACGTTTCACAAATTGAACGTATATGACATACAGGATTCTGAGCAAGGATGCAAAAAATTTTGTCAGAGATAATAAGTTTTCGGCTTTTGTTTTATAAGAAATTCATATAACAGAAATGTCAAGAAGAGGAAGACAAAGGAATAATTAAAAAAAAAAAAAAAAAGAAATGTCAGTAACATCAACAAAACCTAAAATATTTATTAAGAAATATCACTTGTTTCAGTCAGATGTTGAAAACTGTTTAAATAATAAAGTAAATGATTTCTCATCAAGTTTTATTTCAAGAAATAAGGAAAAGGTAAACGTAAAAGTAAATGTTGTTTCCTTCTGGTGTGTGATGCATCAGGATATTAATTTTTGGTTAGATATTATTGGTGAATGGTGGGATAGGAACTCACTTTTATTGCTTTTTTGATTGTCTGGATTAATAGTTAATTTATTGCATGTACTTATTTTATTAATATTATACCATACATAATGCTGTTATTAATCCATTAGGGATGTTAAAAGCAGAAAGAGGAGACTGTGGTAAAGTTTTAATCAAAAATTAAACTGAGTCGCGCGTTGATAATGCCCACGTATGAAGTGGGCGCAACACGTGTCCGCTCAAATAAAGTTTTTTTGTGGTAATTAGGGGCGAGTCTTCCTTTTAATTTTTAAAGGTTTGTTAAAACTTTCGACCTGGTTATTAATGAATAATTTTTCTATAGTAAATAAAAGAAATCAGAGGCGATCTTTGAGATTCACACGGTTAACAACAAATAGTTTTTGAATTACATAAATAACACACCGATCTACTTTTTACAATTTATCCCACTAGTCCGTTGCTTTGTAAGGGAAAATAATAAAAATTACAATTTGGATCCGAATTTGTAAATATAAAATCCCAGCAGAAATAAATTTACTAGGTATTTTACTTGATCTTACAAATTAAATTGTAATAATTAAAAAACTTGAAATAATTTTTAAAAAAACATGTCAAATTGTGATTATTACAAGTTTTACATTTACTCATTTACAATCGGAAATTGTATATTTTTGCGTTGTCATAAAAATTTCGTTTTCTCCGTGTAAGATATCGAAATTCAAAGTAAACAATAATAAAAAACAAAAACATCAGACACACTTCATTTTTCATTACCGTTAATCTAATGTAAGTTTTCAAGAAGAAGGCTTTTTAACAAAAGCATTTTAACGTTTTTTCTTATTTTGGTATCAGACAGATGTTGATGTAAAGATCAAAGTATTACCATCCTCTTTTTTTACTTTTTAAAGTGGTTTTCGATAGAAGTATAGCTGTCCCTTTGTAATTCGGGAAAAAGGTAAACAGATCCATCCAGACCGTTCAAGTTAACTTTTAAAGGTTTAGCCTTTTATTTCTTATTTCTTTTTAAACATAAACCTTATTCCTTAAAGATTGGAAAAACGAATAGGTATTTACAACGGCCTACGAAGTTTATAAATAAGATTTAGGTAAATCTTTACCAAATGCTTCTTATCCACAAGGACAAGGTCGGGCAGAAATGTTTTGGGTTTGATCGACTTTTATAGTATTATAAATCTGTACAGGGTGACAGGGTATTTAAAACCATCGGATTTTATTTCAGATATCCGTGATACACGTCGATTTTGTCCTCAAAAAGGACATTTTTTCTATTCATGGATTTAAGTCATACTTGTAGAGGGGGTGGCCGCCAAGGTGGCTGGTAGATCAAGAAGTGACATCATTTGAAAGGTTCTGTATAATTAAGGTGAAAACCTAATTAGAAACGTAGGTGGAATGAGACAACAGAAAGCTCTCAACCAAGCTTTAATTAATTAAAAGCTCAAATTGTAAACCATTTACTTCTATCCAATAATAAAATCCCTGTTTAACATTCTTTTAAACATTCAAAATCTCTTATCCTGTTTAACAAATACATAATTCTCAATAACGTGATTCTTATTTTCAAGAATCGCCACAATGCGTGGGTAGATTAAGTCTCTAAGCAAATTGAGTTAAATTATGCGTTAGAAAAAATAGACCCACAATGCAGACTGCGAATGCTGTTCTCTCATTATTTTAGAATTCAAATAACTCGTAACGTACAGGTATATTCGTCAAAGAAGCCTGTCCAATATAAAAAACTTGGGATTGCTCACAGTTCTTTCACTCATTTTCTCACAAATTTTTCATTACTTTCATTATGCTCATGTACGAGATGAATCTTTTGTAAGATCTGAATACATAGTTCAACGTTGAATTCTTGAAGGAGATTTCAATTTTCTGGTGTTTGATGTATAGTATATTTCAACCTTTGCATCCTTGTTGGTAGTAACAATATGTCGTATTTCGTGTTTTGTTAGCGGCATATCCAGACTGCACGAATTTAGGTTTATTTTCTTAAGATGTTGTTATAAACCCCTTCTTTACAAAAATATACTGATTTTATTTACACTGGCTATATTTTATTTTAATCGAAATGTTAGGGCGATTTTATAAAGAAATTTTAACCCCTTTTTATTTTCTATTTATTTAGTGTCTTGAACAAAGAGGGTAATTTTATAGAAATATTTCTTTGTCCTAAATATAACGATTTAGACACATGATAACTACATTGTAAGAGAATTTAGCAATATACCTTTACTTGATACTAAATATAAAATTAATTGGGAGCGAGCAGACCAAATAACAGTGGGTGTATCAGTAACTAATTGTATTTGCCAGACATTTACGGAAATAGATGAATGTATGCAAATTAGTTTGATCTTGTATAACATCGCTGTGGTATATTTGCCGATTTCGTAGGTACTGTGTATTGGGGTTTTATGTATATAAAGTTGGATTTAACTAGCATTAAATTAATTTATCAACTGTGTATCTCCTTCCCCGTACCACATTAGTGATTAAGTGCGATTATAGTCATTGCCAAACATAAAATACCTGTTTCTGTTTTCTACTTTAAATACCTTTTTCTAAACATTAATATTTAAGTATATTTGGACAGCTTTTAAAACTTGTTTATTAAAAAAATATTAAATACAAACTACAACGGTATGGTTTCTACCATAGTCGATTTTTCCCATCTTATTATTACTATTTTTAAAAATAAATGTATGATAACCTGATTAGATAATACCTACTATTCGTCTCCATTAAATTATTTTATTTGTTACGAAAATTGAGCCCAAAATATATTTCCCATATATTTAAAATTTGTGGACTGTAAATAATTGTTAAAGGTGCATGTTTGGAGCGCGGCGCTGTACGGGTGCGAAACATAGACTAAGGGCGCTGCGGCATGGCCTAGAGGTCTAGACCATTGCTTAGCATTCGGGTGGACGCCGGTTCGATTCCGGGTCCGTCTGCCTTGGCCCAAGTTTTTCTGTGGTTTCCTTGGATCACTTAGGCAAATGCTGGGGCAGTAATATTCCACAGATAATCTTTCATTCTCTTCTGTCTTCATTTCGTTCGTCTCATCTTTCTCACCCGAACCACCACCCACCCATTCCCACGATTCCTGAAGGCAGGCTCAAGAGGGCCTTCCGTCCTACCTTCCGGCCCGCCCACCAGCATTACTGGCTGGTGGGAATGAAACACCCAAAAGTTTTAAGTTTTGAGGATACCGTGGATGGAGAAGATTAGAAATTAAAGAAAATGCGAAGATTAGCCCAGGATAGGAAGGGTGGAGGTGCGTGTCCAAGCAGTCTTAGGACTGACGACGTTATATGATGAAAAAAATGTGTTATTTGCCTATTTCAATGAAGTCGATTTATGTTTTGGAAGGAGTTTAATGTACTTATCCTATATTAACGGTATAATAGGTAGTTAAATACTAACGATCTTTTTTAATTGATTATAGAAGTCGCACAATTTTTACGTTTTATGTTATCTAACTTACGTAGGTATAGCAATTAATTAACGTTGACGTTATTCGGGACATTTTCTTTCAAGAAAAGCGCTAGCAGCTGTCATTTTTAATCTTATTCACATAAAAAGTTTAACGTTTTTAATCAAAATTTCCAAGACAAACCAAACAACATTTCAGAAAGTGTTAACTTTAGGATATGGAACTGTAATGAAGAAGTCTTAAAAGTTTCGATTAAAATGGGAAACGGTTCCAAAACTAATAAAAAAATATGGAGCCAGGTTGAGACATAATCATTCCTTCACTTCAAAAAGCACTTCAATTATAAAACCGGGAAGGTAAAGCAATGGAATTGAAGTACTTTTCTAAACCCGTTTAGATGATTCTAGAGACATAACTCCGGAAAGCTCTTTAATTACAATCCTCGTTTAATTCATAAAATATATGCCGTTCATTTGAACAAAATGGAAAAAATAGACATACCGACATTTAATAAAGTTTATTATTCATTAATTATTATAATTATTAAAATCACAAAAATTGTTGATCAGGCATGCAGGTCTAATAATTTTAATTTAATTTTTTATCATCATTAGGTCGTCGGTCCTAAGACTGGTTACACACGCACCTCCACTCTTTCCTATCTTGAGTCAATCTTCGCATTTTCCTAAAACTAGAACATCCAACATTCTTAACTATTTGTGAACAATAATCTAATCCAGGTCTGCCTCTACTACTCCTAACTCCTGTTTCTGCCTCTAATGTGTCTCTGACTGGACCTTTATGCTCGAGAAGATGTCCTACCAACCTATTTCGCCTATTCCTTATTGACTTCCATAGAGTCCTCTGTTCTCCTGTTCTTTCTAATACCTCTTCATTCATAACTTTTTCCATCCACATTATCCTCATCATTCGCCTGTAACACCATATTTCGAACGCTTCTAACCTTTTCTTTTCCGCAGCGCCCACCGTCCATGTTTCGCACCTGTACGGCGCCGCGCTCCAAACATACACCATTAACAATCTTTTTCGAATTTCTGAATTCTCCATTCGCGAGCATAGAAGTGACTTCTTTTTATTGAAGGCGACTCGATCCTGCACTATACTCTGCTATCCCTACTACTCCTTCCGTCCTGACTTATCTTCTTCCTAGATGCCTAAAATCAGTCACTTCTTCTAATGTTTCGTCTCCTATCGTTATATTCGCTCTTTTCCTACTTTTTCCTCCCTTGCAAATCAGTATTTTTGTTTTACTTTTATATATTTTCATACAAAACTGTTTTGTCATTACCACCTTTTCCATTTTATTTAAAGCTATGTCTAACTCCTCCTTGCCTAGATGTTAACACTCCTATATCATCTGCAAATCTAAGAATACTAATCTTTTGCCCCTGTGTCTATCTATCCCTACAGTTGTACTGTCTTTAATGATATTGATCGCATCTTGGATGTATAGATTAAAAAGTAGCAGTGACAGTGTGCATCCCTGCCTGAATTACAAATAATTTATATGAAAAAGCTCTTTCCGAATTTTAGCATTTGCTGAATGAGCTTAGTAAGATTATTTCGCTATACTCAAGTTTGATGTAACTTCTGAAGAAGTAACAATATGACGAAACAATATTATGAAGCTTATTCAATAAAATTTTGAGCTTTTTTATTTGTTTGGACCATAACTAATATGCAAATGGAGCTCATGTAACATATATAGTTTCCTTTTATACTTTATAAGTTCCTTTGAAGTTGTTCATTTTCAGAATGTGTAGCCTAATTGCTCTGCAGAGTGTATCAAACACATGTATATGCATAATTGCAATGAAGACTAGAAGCATAAGCATCAAAAAGGATTCCGCACTACAAGGGAATTTTCTGTTTGTATTTTATTAATTTCGTGACACGTTGTTTAGAAACTATAAACCAGAGACCAAATTCCTCTTTGTTGTTGTTAGTAATTTTAGGGCTTGCGATTATCGCTAGTGTAATCCCAGGAACAACTTACTGAGTAGTGAGTATATGTAAACGACATTGGTAGTGACAGTTAGCAATTTACGGTTTAATTAAAGTAAAAGACATACAGACGTACGTGTAAAGGTATGTATACTACGTACCGGGTCAGAAGTGTCTAACTGTCTTAACCTGTGTTGAGAAACTTGTAGAGGATGAAACAATAATATAAAGGATTGTGGGCAAGTTTAGTACCTCCAAAACCAATCGTAGTGTTAGGAAGTGTGGTTTTGTTTAGATTTAATTGAATTACCTCCAAATCCCCCTCCTAATTCATAAAAGATTGAAGAAGTAAGTAAGTTCTTATTGTAATGGAAGAGCAAGTTTTGTGTTTGACATGATCGAGTGGAAGTGCTACATTTAATAAAGATAACAATCATAACCATTACATAACAATTTGGAAATTTTTTTATGGAATTCATCAAATTTTCAACGAGTAAATGAAAAAAATATCAAAGCATAAGAAGAACACTGTAATAAAATATTGTAAATTGCAATGGTTTTAATTGTTTTATCAACTGGAAGATATCTCATACAATTGTTTAGGTTTCTCGATAATTTTCAAAAAGCTAAAAAGGGAGTTTACCATTCAATGTATCAATCAAGACACAGCCCAAACTGCCGAGTAAGGAAGCTTCAAATTTTGCACAAAGGTTTCTTATACAACGATATTACTCAGTCTAAGGAGGTGAAATAGAAAGGTTAAAGGTACACTACGAAGGATGTTTACAAATTTCAACCCCTAAGCGTATCATAGTACCTCTCTTCCTATGTTGTGGTTAATTAATTTTTATATACAAATAATATATTTATATTTTTTTCCGTCTCTAAGTACGACTTGAGCCATGTATAGAAATTTGAAAATTTTGGAGGGTTTGCAATATACCTGATCGAATACCAAGCAGACCAAATTGTGTGCAACCATCAGCCAGTTACAGATGTACCTACTTCATGACAGTCAAATTCTGAAGATGCACAAAGGGCTTTAGAGCTTTTTCACACGAGCTACACCTTGTAACGCTTCCGTTGCGCTACAGTAGCGCGACAGTTGCTAGTTCGTATGTATAATGAGCGGTTTTTTGCAGCGCTTTGTTGTTGTAGCCGATGTATACTTCGTTTAGTTTCTCTAACGATGTGACCTTTAGTTTGACCGGCGCGAAGTAGAAAAGAACAGCACTAAGCCAGAAAAGAAAGGAGACAACCCTCGGCCAAACTCTTAACCGGTGGGGGTTGTATAATCCGTACAGTACTGCACGGAAAAATTGATCATTTTGTCCACTAAAACTGCATTGCACAAATGTGTTGTTATTGGTACCATTTACTACTGAAAATACCAACGAGATGTTTATTTATATTTGAAGACATATTAAAGGCTTTAACGCTTGTTTTCGACTCGCACTACTATCATGATTGAACAAAACTTTTAGCAGGTACTGTATGAAAAAATATGTTTAATAAATAAGAGTCGAGAGTATAACGAGCTTTTTTCTCCCTACCTACGATTTTGCCAGCGCGCATCCAAGACATTGGAAGAGGCACATTGCTAGAGAGAGTAAATGAAATATAGTAAGGTATCTATTTCAAATTTAAAGAAACTACAGTTGTTAAAATGAAGTCGCAGAAGAAAGACGGGGAGGAGCTTGCTTTATTAGCGCTTCTGACAAATAACACAAAAAAAGAAGAATATAAAGAATCGGAAATATTGATGGGTCGATCCTTACAACAGCAATCGATTGATAAAAGCATTTCTATATATCTTTCTAAGATTTTTTTTTATACCTCTCTTAGTATATTTAGTTCCGCTTTATTTTATCATGAAAATGTAAAATTGCATTTGCAATTCGATATCACAAATAGTTGATATTAGATGGCTAAAATAAAACAGTGAGTGAGTGCCGTAATGTAACAGATTTATGTTACTCATATTTTTTCAGAAATGGCATGTAAACAATGCTCTAGCTTTGCTTGAGTCTTAAATGAAAAAACGGACAAGGCGAATGAATTTGCTGCAATACGTTTTATGATGAAAAAGGATGAATAATTGTAGAATCATTTATTACGTTTTTTACTTTTTTCTTCAACGTATATTTTCTTAAAAAACACAATAAAGTTGACATATGGGTTTGATATAAACCCATTTATGCAATCAAATGAGTATATAGGTCCAAAAGAAAAACTCTTATTGATGTCTTACTGATAATCAATATGCAGCCGAAACTATGTTGTCGATTTGAATTAACTTTTGACAGAATTTGCTAGTAAATATCGTGGAACAACCGTTATTTTCATACAGTTTAATGGATAAGTGTTTAAAAGCATCTCTGGAATGTTTGCCTGTTTCAGAGGAAAGCTGCTTCGGATCGTTTGGACCAAGACCGTACTAAAAAATGAGAGAGTATGTTGTTGGGCACGTAAGATGAAAAATAAACATTACTTTTTATTTGTATCATTAATAGGTAACGATTAAAGAATAAATAATATACTGGTTACAGTCCTGATCTGGATCTATATATTGACCCGAGTATTTTTGTAGTTATAACGCAAATTTTTAGACTATTTTAAATTTTATAAGTCTGAAGTCCGAAATATGGTGTTACCGGTGAATGATGAGGATACCGTGGATAGAGAAGATTAGAAATGAAAAGGTATTAGAAAGAATAGGACATCTTTTTAAACATGAAGGTCTAGTCAGAGTCATATTAGAGGCAGATACAGGAGTTATAAGATTAGATTACTATTTCCAAATGGTTAAGGATGCGGGATGTTCTAGTTTTAAGGAAATGCGAAGATTATCTCAGAACAGGAAGGAACAGAGGTGCGTGTCCAACCAGTTTTAGGACTGACGACCTTATGATGATGAAGTCTGAAGTTTGTTACTGTCGACATCTTGCATGGACCTGTACATATTTTGCTTTTTTACATTTTTCATATATTTAAGGAATAATAGCTGACATTTCGAGATATAGACCTTTTTTTCCTGATACTGGCGATGAAAGAAGGAGTATGTCAAAATTGTCAACACGAAAGCACATGAATGTTAATATCAAATAAAATACTCTCAATTTTTCTGAAAAGTTCAATGGAAGTGAAGACGCATTTTTAATGTTTTTGTTAGCGAATAGATTTCAGGTTTATTCTCACTGCATAAATTAGGCTTGAAAAGAGTTTGAATTCACTCGTGTTAAAATAAATTCAATGGTTTTCATAGCGGACACCAAGACAATCTGAGCAAACAAGAGCTTTTCTAATACAATAAATCAGTTTTCACGAGTATTTTGTTTCTGTAGATGAATGGCTTTGTTAAGTATTTAATCGAGTTGAAGATATTATTTAGAGTCAAACATGACTTAGTTCAATTAACACAAACAGTTGCAGCTTGATAAAATCGGTGGAGTGAAATAAAAGTTTGCGATTCGCATTCTGAAAGAAAAGAGTTTCTTAAAGCGTGATAATTGCGTTATTTCGCACTACAAAATCCCTCTTTGTTTGCTTTAGCCTGAGCTAGACATTTATTTTTTACTTTGAGGAAATGAAAGTCTTTATTTGTCTACCCAAACAATGACCATTCGTCAAGGAGATAATTCTTTCCATTAAACCCTCCTCATTTCCGCCTTATAGACTACATCCCAACGTCTAACAAATTAAGTTACAGCTGTTCGCCTAAATAAGCAAGAAGAGAAAGATAATTTGTTATTTGGGCCAGTAAAAGCTCTGTCAAACAGAGATAATATTGGCAAATAGAGCAGCACTCATTGATCGGTAATTAGTTAAATCCAAAAGAAATGAACTGAATAGGAGACCAAATTTTCTGAAAAATTTTGAGAAGGTAATAAAATTATCTGATTTCCGTATTTGTTCCAACGTCCTAATAATGACTGGGGGCTAACACTACTTTTAGGCTAACTTAATTAATCAAACAAACAACCATTTTGTCAAAAAACTATTTTGTTTAATGATGGGAAAAAAGTAGGATAATTATTTGTTATACAAATTATACAGCATTTAGATTACTTTTTTATTTTTAAATTCAATGAATAATATACAGTGTAAACTTTATATAACGACAATTAAGGGACTGAACATTTTTCGGCGTTATAAAGAGTGGTCGTTAAATGGAGAGAAATAAAAGATTTTATTTTACTATTCCATAATAATATGCATTTACCAATATAGTGCACACTTTGCACACGAACATTATTATTCATACATTGCGTATAGCCTGTTATCTTCGTCTGATGTTTTTTGCTGCTCCAATATTTTAATTGTATTTTGTTACGTATCTTACTCATATCTTGAGATACTGCTGGATCAATTTGATTATATAAAAAGTATTTTTTTAATAGTTTCGCTGCATCAAGTGCTTGTTTGATGCTTGGTGGAGGGACAGGATCGTCTTCTTCAACAACGTACACAGCTGCAGTTCTTATCTATTTCGGCAACTTAGAATGTACTGCTTAATGATTTATAATGCCGCATTGTTGTCGTTAAATAGAGTGAGCGTGACGCTATATAGAGTGTAATATTGTATAGAAAACAATGTAAACCAGCTAAAGTCAAGCAATTTCGACGTTTTAAGGAGTTTGTCGTTAAATCGAGTGACATTATGAAGAGTTTACACCGTATTTATTCATTGTCTTCAATGGGGTCCTTTATATCCCTCGGGGCCCTGGGCTGCAACCCAAAAAGCCCATATATAGATCCGATTCTGTATTTTACTCCTATTTATGTGCTTTTGTGTATCTTTTAATGTCCATTGGAAAATTATTGTACTTTTTCACATGACAAATTATTAGGAATTGTTTTCTACATAAGTCTTAATATGCGTATGCGCTATTAATTATACGTATTATTATTATTAAGACAAAAGAGAAAGCAATTTTATTTTACTTTTGCTCCTTGGAAAATAATGGTAAACAAAACAAAACACATTAAAATTTCGCAATAGTAAGGATAGATTGGAAATTGCAAGGTTACAAAACAAAGTAGACGTTACATATTAACTAAATCAAGCCAAAAAAATAAGAACCGATCTCTTTAGAACAAGACTAAGGTAAAGATCAGAGATGTGCAAAATAGTTTTTTAGAAGTATTTAACTAATTAAATTAATTAAATAATTCTTCTTTAGGCTTTCTTATTTGCCTTTGTCACCCGTTTTAATTGGGGGAAAGACAAGATGGCAGAATAGTTTGTTTAGCGTGAAAGATTAAAGCCAAAATAGGGTTGCAAATAATTTTATTGATGTAAAATAAACAATCATTTTATATCAAAATACCTACAGCCCCATTTTGTTTCTAATCTTTTACATATTGTAATAAGAAAAACAAATGGAATTCATAGTTTCTTTAGCTTTGCATTCATATAATAAGTGAAATTTTTCAAAATCAACATACAGCAAAAACTAACCATAGCCTAATCTTCAAAAGTTGCATAAAATTAAATACAAAAAGAAATAAAATTTAATCATGTCAATATCTGTATGAATGGTACTGCTACAGATAAGTACCATGAATCTAAGGATATTACATTACAACCCAGTGTATTTTCATATTGATAAAGCATTATCAGTTAATCAACCAGTATTTACGCAATACATACTTTACTTTGTTTACATTTGTTAAAATTGCTTATAAAAGAAGAAAAACCAAAATTAAGTAATAAATTGTAAATGACTATATTTTACAATCTGACAACAGTGCTTTGACCCCACTTCTTAAATTCTTTTTAAAAGTCGGAAACTTGTGTAATATCAGTCATAGTTTGCATTTTTACAGTTCGTTCAGTAGTAGTGAGTTGCTCGGGGTATTAACGTGACGTTTCGGTAAAGCTCGTGGACATTTCGTTCGCTGTTTGTGATAAAGTAATAGCACTATTTAGATGTAATGATATTTATATCGGTCAAGAAAGCTGCAGAAGTATGATGAGGATATTGTAGGTGAGTTGGATTTTGCAGTTGTAATGGTATCAGAACGTATTGATTTAAAATTTTCTGATAAAGGAGAATATGAAGTTCTCATGACTGAATAAGTAGTACCTACTTATAGTATGTATGTTGCATTATTGTGTAAGTATTGGCAAATAAACCAAAAACAGTGTAAACTCTTTATAACGTCACTCGATTTAACGACAAACTCCTCAAAACGTCGAAATTGCTTGACTTTGGTTGGTTTACATTGTTTTCTATACAATATTACACTCTATATAGCGTCACGCTCACTCTATTTAACGACAACAATGCGGCATTATAAATCATTGAGCAGTACTTTCTAAGTTGCCGAAATATAAAGAACTGCAGCTGTGTACGTTGTTGAAGAAGACGATCCTGTCTCTCCACCAAGCATCAAACAAGCACTTGATTCGCGATATGAAACATGTTGAAATACACTAAGGTTAAGGATAGGTGGATTTTTCACTTACAATTTTTTATAAAACGTATAAAATTAATAATTCCTGATAAAGAAAAGTGAAATGTTCTCTTTCTGAGAACCTGAACCCTAACAATATACTTGTAATTTGCAATACAATAATCACCTGTAATAAATAAGCCTTTAAACAAGAACCAAGATTACAGTAACATGAAAGTTGAATAAGTTGGATAAATTTAGTTAGATATGATATCAGAATGCCCAATGATAAAATGGTAGAAGAGGATTTAGAAATTGATGATCCTTTTAATCTTTTCAGGCGATTTCAGATTTAACTTGTATTTGTATTTATAAATACATTGTCCTTTAGTTATAACAATGTGTAGGTATGCTTATTAAAGTTTGACGAGCTTTTGTTCAGTTTTAGTCAGGATGAAAATTTCACGTACCTATTTTTGATAGTGTAGTTCTCGTTTGTTCGCTACAAACTTGATACTTGGGAAAACTTGCAACATTGTTTTTTATCAGAATTTGATTATAGCTTCAGTGTTATTAGTATTCTTTGCGCGTTGAGAGTTGCTGAAATTTAAATAAAAAATAAAAAGCCTGCCAGGATTTAGTCAGAGAGAAACCAAAGAATTTTATAATTAAGGAGAGACTTTTGTACTTGAGGGCTTTTCTTTGGAAGTTACATGAAAGAAGGCGGAAAAGATATTTTCTGCTATGTTGGCTTGATGCCTTCGTAAACGCGGTAAAATTGAGGTGGAAGCAATAAAAATCGCCAAGATTCTAGAAAGAACAAGAGAAGTTACCTCTTTATTAAAATTTTTATTCCTGCTTTTCGTTTAATATTTTGACAGACAACAAAATCGGGACAACTGCTATAGTTAATTGAATTGTACCGTATTATTTTCACAAGATCAGTGGTGTAGCTAGAAATGTTTATGAGGAACTAAATAAAACTATTTATTTCCCAAAATTTCACAAATACGTTTAGCAAGGTGTTTTCTCAGCTGGAGTTTCAAATTGCTTTAAACAGTTCTTTATTTACTTTAGCACTTATTGATAAAGCAAACATGGATTTTTAAAAATATGTATATCATTTTATGATTTTCTTGCCTATGTTTGTTGATCCGGCCACTGAAAGGGCTTTTGTGCCCGATTAAGTTCTAGAAGAAGGAGGTTTTGGTGTGTGTTTGCCCGGAGAATTTTAAATCCCGTTTTTCCGCGAAATGGTCGATAATTTTTTTATTAACAGTTTAATTGTTTAAAGCGCCATATTGTATCAATATATATAAAAATTGATAGCTCTACTTATGATAAATAATAGCCTTATGGTTATGAACAAATTAATTTAGTATTTTTCATGAAAAAAAAAATGAAATGGTGCAACTTCTTATTAAAAAAAAGTTTTTTTTTGCATCTCCTTTTAAAACTTATATCATGTGCATTAAAATGAGAGGCTATAGAGCTTTTTATCTTAATTAGAAGCCGAGTTCTGGGTGATGATAATAATTTTTATATTATTGTACCTATCTACTTAATTTACAATATCTTCGGCTCTAATTAATATTTTTTAATAAATATCGAACAAGGTGGTTTCTAATGCGTACAGATATCGATTTATATAGTTTTCAAATTGATTCCAATATATGACGCTTTAAACAATTAAATTGTTAATAAAAAGTCTTTGACCATTTTTCGAATACGAATTCTGCAGATAAACATAAACGAAAAAACTAATAGGTCACGAAAACCCACTCAGCTACCGGATTACCTACTTAAGAACAATTTCCGACTATATTGCTGATATTTGAGTATATTTATTAAACCTGTATCGATAGTAGTACGAGGTACGAGTAATACATTGCAGTCAAGGAATATGTTGACAAATTTTACATCTTCATTTACTAGTCTCATGAGGCAAAACTCCTGTTACAACTAGGTCGTTATAAGGAATGTAATAGCTATGTATCTGCAAGTTTATAGCTTAATTAAACGGAAACTTGGATGAATTTGGTATATGTACTGTTATGTTCTAATACTATAAACACCTTTTTTACTTTCACGTCATTAGTAGTTAATGACCCATAATAATATAAGGGACAGATAGTAATTGTTAAGTTAGTTCTAAGTTTGGTTTTGTACCTCTTTGACCTCTTTTTAATAAAGTCTTTTCAAACGTTTAATCCTATTTTGTATAACATCGACTTGGTTCGATTGAGTGTTATCAAAGGGTTAGTGTTCGAAATAAGAAGACTTTACAATTGTTCTATTATTGTCAAAACTCCAATTATTTTACATTGAAAGGCAACGTCCTGGTGTAAATTAAAGGTGTCTTTTACAATAATTAAGTAGAACACCCAGTTAAACGTGTCTGGGATAAAAACAACGTATTGTACGCCGACCATAAGGGATCCTTCGGACCAGTCCTCAGCGTCGTGACGTAACAAAATTGGCGCAGTCAGTAGGATCTTCAGAGGAATTTCTTCGAAGATCAACGCTAGTGATTCGAAAAGGTTTTGCAGAGATTCATCTTCAATCTTTCACCATACCGGTCACTAGAGGGATTCAGAGAAGCTGTCACAACCACATCCACCCGTGACTAAATTAGCTGACGAGGAATTCCAAGAGAAATCAATTCTATGCATCGGGCATCTTTTCTCCTAATCATCTGGTGAGTAGTTTTTAATTGTATCCAGTGCTTTAAACGAATTTATTATGTCTTTACAACCGGAACAATCACAAAACGCCACCAGTACAAATAAAATTTCAGACTCAATTTTTACAACATTGTTGAATAATTTACCCGTGTTTAATGGAGGTGAAAATGGTATTTCCTTAACTCACTGGTCTAAAGTTTTAGATAATTTAATTAATTTATGTAATGATTCTCAAAAAGATATCGTAGGGAATTTCATTCTCGCAAAAATTCAGGGTGAACCCCGTAGATTATTACAAAATCGTAGTTTATATTCAATAACAGATATTCTTGAATTTCTCATAGACACATATGAGGACGATAAATCTTTTGAACAGTATGTGTTAGAAATGTGCACCATGGTTCCAAAAGATAATTCGGCCCAAAATTTATATCATGATGTTGCTAAATTAGAAGACGCAATTTTAAGGTCCACTATTCCTGACAAAGTCTCAGACTTTGTAGAAAAATTAGCAATTTCTGCTTACCTTTCAAAATTACCCCCTACAATCAGTAATATTTTACAAACAAAAAATTTTAAAACTTTACGTAAATGTTTCGAAGAAGCTAAAAATATTGAAAAAGGATTTAAATTAAGACAAGTCAATAACGCTGTCTCTAGACAACTTAGAGGTGAAAATCCCCCTAAAACTGATAAAATTAGAGAAAAACCTAAGAAGGAAAATTATGATCAAAATTTTAAACCTAAAACCCCCCTTCAACAAAAAGATACAAAAATAATTATTTGCGACCATTGTAAAAAACCTGGTCACAACCGAGATTCATGTTTTAAACTTAAGAAACAACAAGTAATAAAATTATTAGCCGAAATTTGTTCAGACGAGGATTCTGAAGAACCATCTAGTTCATTAAATTCTCAATTGCAAAATTTAAACTTATTCACGGAGGCGCAACAGGAGAGCACCGACTCCGACGAATAAAAGACTCTTCAATTCCCAACAGTAACTTGATTAAATTATCACTTTTTAATATTAAGTCAAATGACGGATTACCCCTAATCAAAGTTAAATTATTTCAGAAAGATTTAGAATTACTTATAGATTCAGGAGCTTCAGTGAACATATTACAAAAATTTGATAATTTGCCAGAAATTAATAAAACAGATAAAATAGAGTTACACGGTATAAATGGTCAACCCTTTTTCTCTGAGGGTACAATTCAAACGAATATTTCGAGTGTACCAATAAAATTTCACATTTTAGAAAGTAACCTTCTAGGCGTAGACGGTATTATAGGAACGGAGTTTTTAACCTCCACAGGTGCTTTAATTAATTATCACAAAAATTACCTCAAAATTCCATCGCAGAAAATGTGTATTCCATTACACTTCATTAAAAATAGGCAATTTGTACATCTATTACCGCGTCAAGAACAGGTCGTAAAATTACAATTACCACAATATGAAGTAAACACCGACTATCACTTAGAAAGTTTTAATATTGATGATAAAATATTATTCCCAGAATGTTTTGTACGGACTAATGAGCAAAAGGTAATTTATTTAACATGCATTAATTTGTCTGACAAAAACGAACAAATAGAACTTGATCACTTACACTTAGAACCTATTAGTAAACCAAATATTAACAACATTAAGTCATTTAAAAATTTGGCGATTTCAAAGAAACAAAGAATAGAAACATTAATTAAGCAAATTCGTTCAGACCACCTTAATGATGAAGAATTAAAATCAATCATTGAATTAATTTCTAAATTCCCCGACATTTTCTATTTAGAACAATACGACACACTTACTTCCACTGACATAATTAAACATAAAATCATAACAACAGACGAAGTACCTATTGTTGCGAAAAATTACCGCTATCCACCTTGCCACAAACAAGAAGTAGAAACACAAATAAAAAATTTATTAAACCAAGGAGTTATAAGACCTTCTTTTTCCCCATGGTCCAGTCCCATTTGGATAGTTCCAAAAAAAAAGGATGCTTCAGGGAAAACGAAGTGGAGAATGGTTGTGGATTACCGTAAATTAAACGAAAAAACTATTTCAGACAAATACCCACTGCCAAACATCGACGAAATTTTAGACTCACTAGGTAAAGCTATTTATTTTTCAGCGTTAGATTTGACATCCGGTTTTCATCAAATTAAAATGGATGAAAAATCTATTCAGAAAACAGCATTCTCTGCTAACGGTAAATTGTATGAATATACAAGAATGCCGTTTGGCTTAAAAAACGCACCTAGTACTTTTCAAAGGACCATGAATATGGTATTAAACGGCTTAACACCCCAACAATGCATGGTTTACATTGACGATATTATTGTTTACGGATCATCCCTCTCAGATCATAACGCTAAGTTAGAAAATGTCTTCAATCGTTTACAATCGCACAATTTAAAAATTCAGTTAGACAAATCCGAATTTCTTCGCAAAGAAACGAACTTCTTAGGGCACGTTATATCTAATGAAGGTATTAAACCAAACCCAGAAAAGATATCGGCAGTTCGCAATTTTCCGGTTCCAAAAACTCAGAAACAAGTACGCGGATTTTTAGGACTTAGTGGTTATTACCGCAAATTTATTGAAAATTACGCCAAGAAAGCCAAGCC
>NW_020438956.1:1495183-1499289 GCF_000699045.2 Agrilus planipennis
TTGTAGGAGAATTAGATACACTAAATATATATAAAAGAAATTTTATCACTGTTTAAAAAATGTGATTATATGAATGAAAATTTACTTTAAAGAAATTTTATATTTTAATGAAATAAAAATGGAAAAGGCAAAAAAGAAGACAATGAAATTAGGCTTATAATAAGCTTGTTGATGCTCTTTTTGTTAAAATGTACAATACTGTAATTCAATCAGTCTTTTCTAAAAGAAATAAAAAGACGTTATCATAATACCTACATTACAATAATTTTGACGCAAAACGTAATGTAGTAAAAATAAACGTATTTCGGGATTAGGGAAAGGAAGAATTCGGAACATAATTCTAGTAAACGTTGTAAGGATTTTAAGTTATTCGCAAAACAGACATCAGGGTTTTAGGCTGTAGATAAGTTCATAATTCTCCGTGCGATCAACCACAATAAAGCAAACGGTTGTTAGAAAGGGACCCAAATAAATACCATACATATATCTGCTTAAATTCCCGAAATAGTTACAGCGGTAGAAATAATACCAGCATAAATTTGAACTGAATGTTGAATAATCCTCAAAACTAACTTTCAATTTATGTTATTAAATGAGATAAATTATCCACAAATTGTTTGATGTAGGCAATATATCGTACACACAACAAATTAAATGATATGTACCTGTTGAGTGTACACTTTCACGGCTGACATATGTTATAAAATCTACGAATCATTATTTATCGGAGTTAATAGGTCGTGGTTCTGACGGTTCTTCTCAAAATCAGTCTACTCTGCTGCGAGTCTACGACCAATGCAAGATATGCAAAGTAACAGGTCAATTGAAAAGTCCCCGGCCTAAAATAGTAAAACACATTTTTTTTGCAAAGTTCGTTTTTTTTATTCAACATAATTCCCTTCAAGGGTGATACACTGNATAGTTTTCAAATTGATTCCAATATATGACGCTTTAAACAATTAAATTGTTAATAAAAAGTCTTTGACCATTTTTCGAATACGAATTCTGCAGATAAACATAAACGAAAAAACTAATAGGTCACGAAAACCCACTCAGCTACCGGATTACCTACTTAAGAACAATTTCCGACTATATTGCTGATATTTGAGTATATTTATTAAACCTGTATCGATAGTAGTACGAGGTACGAGTAATACATTGCAGTCAAGGAATATGTTGACAAATTTTACATCTTCATTTACTAGTCTCATGAGGCAAAACTCCTGTTACAACTAGGTCGTTATAAGGAATGTAATAGCTATCTAAGCGTATCATAGTACCTCTCTTCCTATGTTGTGGTTAATTAATTTTTATATACAAATAATATATTTATATTTTTTTCCGTCTCTAAGTACGACTTGAGCCATGTATAGAAATTTGAAAATTTTGGAGGGTTTGCAATATACCTGATCGAATACCAAGCAGACCAAATTGTGTGCAACCATCAGCCAGTTACAGATGTACCTACTTCATGACAGTCAAATTCTGAAGATGCACAAAGGGCTTTAGAGCTTTTTCACACGAGCTACACCTTGTAACGCTTCCGTTGCGCTACAGTAGCGCGACAGTTGCTAGTTCGTATGTATAATGAGCGGTTTTTTGCAGCGCTTTGTTGTTGTAGCCGATGTATACTTCGTTTAGTTTCTCTAACGATGTGACCTTTAGTTTGACCGGCGCGAAGTAGAAAAGAACAGCACTAAGCCAGAAAAGAAAGGAGACAACCCTCGGCCAAACTCTTAACCGGTGGGGGTTGTATAATCCGTACAGTACTGCACGGAAAAATTGATCATTTTGTCCACTAAAACTGCATTGCACAAATGTGTTGTTATTGGTACCATTTACTACTGAAAATACCAACGAGATGTTTATTTATATTTGAAGACATATTAAAGGCTTTAACGCTTGTTTTCGACTCGCACTACTATTCATNTTGAATTTTTAATGTGATTTTTTTACATAACTATTCTACCTTTTATTAACTTATGGAATGAAAAAATAATCTTTATATTATATAAAAATATTAGTGTTTTAATTCTCAAGTTAAGTAAGTGAAGAACGTAGAAATGTTAACACATTGTAATCAATTTTTACAAAGTTCTCTTAATTAAATCAAATATTTAATTTTAATTTTGTTTGAGTAATGTCGTTAGTGAAAAATGTTGGCATTTTAATGGAAATTATTCTATACTATTCTATTGGTTTCATTTTACTGAAATTACATTTCTAAATATGATATCTGCTTGCATTTTCCTTAATACACATTATACTAATAATTAAGTGGCATGGTATTTTTTATAAGTATAAATTTGATTATGCCTACTGTAGACTTTCCATTTGGAGAAAGGTGTAAGCTTTAGTTAGGGAAAATCTCAGTAGTTGGCATAGGTACCATTAGGTATTTCTACGATTTCATACTCGTTTTATTTAATTTAATTATACTTGTTCTTCCCCCTGCCCCTGCCATTTTTGTTGCTCCACTATGACGTAGTATCGGCCATCATTCTTTCCTAATTGTTGCATTTGTCGGCCATCATTCTTTTTCAATTGTTGTCTCATTGTCACAGATGTCGGCCATTATGGTTTTTTAATAGATGTATAGCAATCAATGATTAAAATTTAAAGAAATTGTTTGTAAGTAGGTATGCAACACATCGTACATTGTAGCATAAGAAATTGCTGATACTATGACAGCACTCATAATTTCATTTATATATAATATCAATCGGTGGTTTTGTATACCCGAATTGTAATTTCGATATATTGAAAAATAAACGCAAAGAATTCGTTAAACTAGTTCTCATTTGATCAAGGAGGTATTACGTGGTGCATTATTATAAGTGAAAATGCAAGAATATCAATAAAAAAAGCTTGTAGTTAAAGCCAAGTTGAAAAACATCTCCGTTCATGTATCTACAAGAAATTTAAGAGGGACTTCTTGAGGTAGCGTGCTGATACGAGACAATGGGGTTGGAGGGTTTCGAGGTAACGTAACGTTTACATAGAAGCAACCACTGGCAAAAAACTAAAAATTATTATGTGACAAAGGGACAAGTTTGGAGGGGTTCAAAAAGTAGTAAAAGCTACATCACGCTATATATGAATGATCCCTAAGGTTTCTTAGGCTTCTACAACTGTGTAATATAAGTCTTAGAGTGAAATCACTTCATGTTGTCGATCTCGTTGGGTATCTTTAAGGCTTTTCTGATAATGATGGAATTTGTCCCAAAAATGTCCCGTGCAATTGAGAACAAAAAAGAGATAGCAGATTATTTAACTCGTTCAAACTAAAATTTTATTATTTTTTATTTATTATTTATTAAGTTCCTTTAAGTAATGTTTTGAATTTTTTCCTGAATTTGTAGCTTGAACATTTTTGGCTGAGTGACTTTCTTTTCTAATAACTTATGAGTTTAAAAGTCAAATTAGGGATATTGGATTCACAAAAAAGATCAGCTCCCGTTTCTGCTCGACAAACTTATAAAATATTTAAAGGGAAAAGTATATGGAGCGTCTTCTGTTGGCGAATAAAGTTTAAAGAAGTTTTAAAAAGTCGCAATTTGAGCTTTACGTAGAAAAGAATTTTTATGGAAAGCGGCTGAAATATTATTATTAGGTCACAAGGGGACGCGTACGTCTCTGTTTTTACTTATTTGTACCAAAACTGGAAAAATGAAACAGTATTGATCCATTTCTGCATTAGTTTTGAAAATGGCACTTCAGTTAAATAAAGTATTTGTAAAATTAACCGAACGTTTTCTTGTTTATTCATAACTAGCTTTTTCCCGCGGCATTCGCTCGGAGAAATTAATATTGTTTCTCCATAAAACCTTTTAATTCCCAATTCACCTTTACAACGTTTTAATTTTATGTATTGTCGCCATCTTAGATTTAATTTTTTTTTATTTATTATTTACTAGTGACCCGCCCCAGCTTCGCACGGGTGCAACGCTAATACCAAATATATTTTTGTTTTGTTTAGATTATTATCGAAAAGGGGAAATCTTCAAAAGATACCCCCTGAACATACTAAATATACTACAGAATGTCTTTATATACAACATTCACAGTTTTTTTGTCATTAGACAATACAAACCGGCCTCCCGGCC
>NW_020438956.1:1504322-1511676 GCF_000699045.2 Agrilus planipennis
TTGTACGCATAAATACAATTATGTCAATTTTTATTTAATTTTTTTCCAATGTACATAGTTTTTACAAGTATGAATGTGCTTTGAGCAATTGTTTTACAACTTTTATTTACAACTTTTAAACATCATTAAAATTTTTGTAACTCTAGCTTCAATTCGACAATATATCACTGAACATATATTTAATATCGAAAGAATCATTACCTTTATCGCCGCAATTATCGTTGCTATAAACAATTGACACCACATTCACTTTTCGCTGCACTTCATACTTGACGAAAACATGTAAATGTATTATTGTATAGCAGCTGTCCACGCGGACGCATCGCTCACTCAAGTAAGAGAAAGACAGATGTTGAACGCTGCCGAACGCGGAGACCGATTCTGCCTTTTTGTTGCTCGTTCCGCGCTCTCGCTTGCACTTCAAGCCTTAAATGGAACGCCTCAGAGCGAGGTAACGCCGCATGGGTTATGTTTTTTCGTGCATGCAGCCGACTCCATTGAATTATAAGACGTTGTCACGTCAAAAAAAATGTAGCGAACTTGAACTCGGTCGTGATGGAGTTGTAGGAGAATTAGATACGTAAAAATGTGATAATTTTCTATTTCTTCGTTAGTAATCATGATACGGTAAGAATATAAATAGCAATTGTGCAATCGCTAGGTCCGATACAGTATCAGGACCTCTCAAGAAGCTCGCCACTCGTGCTAGCGAAACGTTGGGAAGCAACTTCACCCTAACGCCTTTAGAATTGAATCAGGACTGGGTCAACTCTTGTGTTTCAATTCTCATGTTGTTTAGAATACATACATTCGAACGCTGTATCATATTTATCAAATGGAAATTTCGATTTATAGGTTAATATTTAATCATTTTGGATAGAATAGGATTTCCTTTGCACAGCAATTTGCCCAGACCTGTTGCTTTTATAGATTAATTAATTCTGCAATCGAAAAGCTTCAATGGCAAGTTGGTGAATGTAATTTATTCGTAGATTTCGGACGTCTAATGCATAAGGCAAACTCAATTTAACGAATTTCAGTAATAATTCTCCATGATGTATGTCCACATGTAGACTGGATTAGATTTGTTGTTATAATGATATAAACATAAAACCTTTTTCGTTACTTTACTTACATTGGAGACGATAAAGAAACAACAAATTTAAGTAAAATATTACCCATATTATTGTAATAATAAAGGTAAAATGTTTAAGCCCTTACAGAATACAGTTCAGTAAATAAAATTTGCATACTGCTACTTTTTAATCTATACATCGAAGACGCGATTAACATTATTAAAGACAGTATAACAGTAGGGATAGATATACAGGGGCAAAAGATTAGTATGCTTAGATTTGCAAATGATATAGCAGTATTAGCATCTAGCAAGGAGAAGTTAGAGATAGCTTTAAATAAACTGGAAGCGGTATTGACGAAACAGTACTGTATGAAAATAAATAAAAATAAAACAAAAATACCGGCATGCAAGGGAAGAAAAAGTAAGGAAAGAGCGAATATAAAGATAGGAGACGAAAAATTAGAAGAAGTGGTTGATTTTAGGTATCTAGAAGTCCGATAAAGCAGGACGGAAAGTGTAGTAGGGATATTAAGCAGAGGATAACGCAGGGTCGAGAAGCCTTCAATAAAAAGAAGTCACTTCTATGCCCGCGAACGGTTAATTTAGAAATTCGAAAAAGGTTGTTAATTGTGTATGTTTGGAGCATGGCACTGTACGGGTGCGAAACATGGACAGTGGGCGCGGCGGAAAAGAAAAGATTAGAAGCGTTTGAAATGTGGTGTTATAGGCGAATGATGAGAAAGGATACCGTGAATAGAGAAGGTTAGAAATGAAGAGGTATTAGAAGAAATAGGACACCTTCTCAGGCATAGAGGTCTAGTCAGGGACATATTAGAGACAGAAACGAAAGTTAGGAGGGGTAGAGGTAGACCTAGATTAGATTACTGTTCGCAGATAGTTAAGGATGTGGGTTGTTCTAGTTTTAAGGAAATGCGAAGATTAGCTCAGGATAGGAAAGAGTAGAGGTGCGTGTCCCACCAGTCTTGACGACCTTATGAGGATGATGACTGGAAATAGAATTTGAAACATTTACAAATCATATATAATCTAGCAAGTATTATGTATCTACTTATGTGTGTATGTATGTAGGTATAATGCCTAAAGAAGCGTTTAATTAGGTCTTTCCATTATTGTTAAGTTTTTAAATTCTGCGAAAATTCACTGTTTTGTGTCGTGATGTTTTTATCTGAAATCATTTGTTAAAATATTGCCCTACTTCTCAGTTACTTATGAATAATTTACTTGTTTAAAAGATTTTCTTTTATAAGATTTTTTCTTTTTACCTTGACATATTCTTACAAGCATCGGTAATGATCTACACATTCTTACCAATTCTTTTTGTTGAATCGAAGAAGAAGTAACTCTCCAATAATAGCGATCAGAATAAGCACATTTATGTCACAAAATATTTCTTTCTTTGGTCATTCCAATGGTGCGTATTCAATTGATAAAAAGAAAAAGTCTCTTGTTTTTCTTTATTTACATATAACTTTTCCATTTACGACGTGTTAAATTTGTTTCTATTTTCGTCTGAAGTGAAAACTTGTTATCATTTGGTAAAACGTGTCTTGTTGTCCAAGGTTTCCTTTTTGAATTCAGGACTACGTCAAGGTGTTCTCGATGGAATTTTACGTTAGGATATGTATAAGAATATTGAAGTATTGGTCTCTACCTGTTTTCTTTGTGTTCATTGTGACGATCGTATTTCAAAACAAATAAGCGTTTGTTAGCAGAAGTGAGTTTTTTTTACTATACCACTCTAGTTATCTTGAGTTTTTACGTCTGAAATAAAGACTTGTTATCATGGGTTAAAATGTTCCAGAAAATTAATTACTTTTTGTACTGAAAATTGAAGGCAGCTTTTTTTATGAAAAACGACTGGTTAAATACCTTTCAGAAATACCCAGAACGCAAAACATTTCACCAGTGTCAAAAACACTGCTGGTAGATACGCTACCTTCGTTCGGCCTCAAAATCCCAGGTATTTTCCTATGAAGGTTCATTTTCGTCCCTCCTGTCCAATTTTACCCCTTTCACTTTTACTCTGATGTCACAGCCGTTAGTCATCTTTGACAGCTGTCATTGTCAGCCAGGGCTTCATCCCTATCGTTCTGCGGGTGCTCTTTTCAGACTCCATTAGGTACCTAGCTGCTATAGTTGCTGTCGTCTGCAATTTTCCACTATCTTCGCTATAGTTTGACAACTATCAGCTGACGGACGTGACGTCAGAGTAGGAGTGGTGGGGGTAAAATTGAACAGAAAGGACGAAAATGAACCTTCATAAGAAAATATATAGGATTTTGAAGTCTATCTACTACTACTTTATTAAAGTACCCCAAAAACGTGACAAATTGGTGATACTAATCGAGAAGGAGCTTTTTTTAATACAGATATGATTCAAAATGTGGCGCCTCCATGTTATGCAGAAAGCGCATTTTTATATTTTATTTTGGAATATAATAACGTTGATGTCATATTAAAAGCAAATTAAATGCCCGTTTCACCACCCTGATTCTATTGTGGTGATAATTATTTAAGTGGTGGCTATTTAAGCGATCACCAATTGACCTATTAACTTAGTAGATGTCAGTATAAAATTTTAAACAAATAGCGTGGATGTACTGACTAGTAGCCTAAATTGGAATTTATGGATACTTAATGTAATCATCATCATTATAAGGCCGTCAGTACTAAAACTGATGGGTGGACATGCACCTCCACACCCTCCTATCCTCAACTAATCTTCGCATTTCCATAAAACTAGAACATCCCACATCCTTAAGTATTTGCGAACAGTAACCTAATCTACGTCTACCTCCACTTCTCGTAACTTCTGTTTCTGTCTCTATAAAGTTTCTGACTAGACCTTCATGCCTGAGAACGTGTCCTACCAACCTATTTCGCCCATTTTTTATTGGCTTCCGTAGAGTCCTTTCTCCTATTCTTTCTAATACTCCTTCATTTCTAACCTTCTCTATCGACGGTATCACCACACTTCGAACGCTTCTAACCTTTCTTTTTCCGCCGCACCCACCGTCCATGTTTCGCACCCATACATCGCCGCGCTCCAGACATACCTTTCACAATCTTTTTCGAATTTCTAAATTAACCGTTCGCAAGTGATTTATTTTTATTGACGGCGAGTCGACCCTCTGCTATACTCTGCTTTATATTCCTATTACTCCTTTCGTCCTGACTTGCTAGATACTTAAAAATCAGCCACCTCTTCTATTTTTTCGTCTCCTATCTTTATATTCGTTCTTTCCCAACTGTTTTTTCCCTTGCATACCAGTATTTTTGTTTTACTTTTATTTATTGTCATACAGTACTGTTTTGTCAATACCACTTCCATTTTATTTAAAGCTGTCTCTTCCTCTTCCTTGCTAGATGGTAATACTGCTATATCATTTGCAAATCTAAGCACACTAATCTTTTGCCACTCTATAATAGAATGAATTAATTATCAGGGAGTTTTAAGACTTTTGGGATCTCTGGAGAATTCATTGCTGCTTCTGCCTTTTAAATTTATAGGTTTTGTAATTGTCATAGAAAATTTGTTGGCTATTTTTTTATTATTAGTCGCCTGCATCCGATTCCGGTCGTATTACCACTTAATTCCCAAATAAAACGTTTACAGCCAAATATGCGCATGAATTGTCATTGTCTTGTCATCCTTCTAACTTGTTCACCGTGTTGCACCGCTGTTTGTTGTTTAAACTCGCAATTATGGTAGGAATTCAAGACGTGTGCTTTGCTTCTGTACGAACTTTCTGCTAACGCTTGAGGGTTGTAGACCGTTAGTTAAACTTTCCACAATATAAACCACAACAACGCATAATAATAGGACCCTGTGTTGGAGACTATACGTATGTACATATATTCAGTCTGGTCTTGGTAAATCATGAATAATTTAAGATATTATATGAATAAAACATATTAGAAGATGTTTAACGGTAGTGCTTAAGAAAACAGCGGTCCATTTTAATAGAAATCATTATAAAACAGATTATGTTGTCTTATGGAGCACTTAACATAACATGATGAAGTNTCGAATCACTCTATCTTTTAAAAAAAACCGCATCAAAATCCGTTGCGTAGTTTTAAAGATTTAAGCATACATAGGGACAGACAGCGGGAAACCGACTTTGTTTTATACTATGTAGTGATTAAGTTCCTTTAGGTAACGTTTTGAATTTTTCCTGAATTTGTAGCTAGAACATTTTTTGCTGAGTGACTTTTTTTCTAATAATTTATGAGTTTAAAAATCAAATTAGGGATATTATATAGGATTATCTAGGATTGAAGCATAGTATTCTCCAGTTATGGAGACACCTTTATCTTTATAATCGATCAGCAAGATCCCTTCTAAGTTCCAAAAGACTGTCGCCATGGTTTTCCCAGCCGACTGTGACACCTTAAACCTCCTGGGTTGTGGTGTGCCTTTTTTGTGGCACTGCATAGAGTCCTGTTTGGACTCAGGTTCCTGATAATGAACCCAAGTTTCGTCTCCAGTAACAATTCGAAACAATACTCCATCTTTATCTTCACTACAGAGGTCCAAAAGCGCGCGAAAAAGTCATGCCAAGATTATCGTGAAGAATTTTAAAAAATCTGATACTCCTACCATTTCTGTGAGCTGTTTTCTCTTATGTCGGGCATCTCTCAGTATTAATTTTTCGATTTTTTGAGTGATTTCCGAAGTGGTAACTCCAATCGGCCTGCCTGGCCATGGGTCGTCTTCAAGTTAGTCCTTGGGTTGCTTAAGGAGGGCATGCCACTTGTAAGCCTGGTAAGGGTTTATCTGGACAAGAGTCCCCGTAAACGGATGACATCTCTTCTGGTATGGTTTGAACTGATTTATGACTTTATAACAGCGCGGTACTCGATTTTCTCCATGTTTCACAATTTGTTCCCGATTGACTTGTTTCGTCGACGATAGTTCAAAAACTACTGACCCAATTACGATAAAACTTGGTGTTTATACTAATAATGAGTTGCTTAATTCGTAATAACAGGAGTAATTACCCTCACAAATGACGCGAACTTAAAAACGCACCCTCGTATTTCAGAAGCTTCATTTAATGTGCACCTATGTAGTAGTTCAAAGGTTATTAATGTTTGGTATATTATCGTAAAGTAAATCTTAGCTTTTTCATTGATTACACATACAAATGTACGTATATACACTTTACCGACCGGATATCGATGCAACCCCTGACCTAATACCCGTGATTGTACTTACCATTACCAGGTGGGTTATTAATCGTGGTTTATTTCCGCAAACTATCTTGGCAATTTATACGATAGACCGATAAATCACCGCAAGCAGTTTTCCTCCAAACCTATTGTAATATTTATCATTTTCTCGTTTGTATCCGTTGCTTTCCGACTTGAACTTTGTATGAACCTATAAGTACAGAGTTTATTCCACGTAAGAGTAGATGATGTGAACATACAGAAGGTGTTCTCATGTAATTTGTGTTAATGCCTCTGTATACGTCCACAATGAGTTGATGTAATGGTAAGCAAAGAGGAGATTGCAGTTTCAACTAGTCCATGAGTTAGGTAATCAACAACTCGGTAGTTTCAGAGTAATCCCTTGTTTAGGATCTTAAGTTAAGTTTAGTAGTATATCGAATGTAAGTACGGATCTTCAGGATTATAGAACTGATAGAAGAATCAGAGTATATTTTGGTTATGAAAATCTGTTTAGAAGTATAAGGACGTGTTATTAATTTTTTTTATGTTTGAGTTATTTTTTGTGGTGTTATTAAGTGAACTGTTTCAAAATAAACTAAATTAGGGACATTATCTTAAATTTTACTTTATGGTATTGTAGCGAGCAAGAGTGTGTTTGTGTGCGATCGGGCACACGTGTGTCTTGTGTCTGCGTTCTGGGAAAGCAGTTAAACAGTTCAAAAAAAAAATAAACTATCCGGACGTTTTGCAAAAGGTTCCCGAAAGTAAACAAAAGAATATTTAAAGCAGAGCCGGGCAAACTTTAACTTCGCAGGAGCCGCTACATGAGGTTAGTTTGAGTCACTGCATACCCTTCAATGAGTACGAGAGAGTAAGCAGTAATGAATAATTTTGTTTTGTCTTTTTCTTCTCCCTTCCACTCCCATATCAAGCCCCTTCATCCCGTAGACGAGCGAAGCCACTCTCGCAACTTAAATAATACCTACGAAAATTTTCGTTACTACGTTCGCAAAACTATTGGGTTTGGCTATGGAAGAGGGGACTCATCTACGAAATGGAAGGGATAAGAAAAGGAAA
>NW_020438956.1:1513426-1523523 GCF_000699045.2 Agrilus planipennis
ACTGCCTCGTTAAAATTTAAGAATATGCTTTATTTAAAAGCATATTTAGCCAAAAATAATAACAAGTGAATTAACTTAACGTTCTACACACTTATAAAACTTTTGCTTTGTTTTCTATTGTTAATTTATATACATTTGGTTTTAAGAAATTGCTAAACATTTTCGTCTAGTACTGTACAGTTCTAGCCGATCTCCTAAGACCGCCATCGAGATCTCTGCTCGTTCAAGCTTGTTCCAACTATTTCTGTCTTGCTCACGCCTAGTGTGTATTCTTTCTATCTTCGCGCAGATTTCTTCAAGGTCACAATTCTAACAAATTGAAATTATTTTGCAAAATATATGACCGCCAGAAGGGCGTCTGAGATGCTAGCCTAGAGCGCTCTCGACATTTAATGCGCCTCTGGTCCTTCCTGTCCACATCCAGCATCGGAGACGGAAGGACCTCTTTCGTGCTAGCGAAACGTTGGGAAGCAACTTTACCCTAACGCCTTTAGAATTGAATCAGGACTGGGTCAACTCTTGTGTTTCAATTCTCATGTTGTTTAGAATACATACATTCGAACGCTGTATCATATTTATCAAATGGAAATTTCGATTTATAGGTTAATATTTAATCATTTTGGATAGAATAGGATTTCCTTTGCACAGCAATTTGCCCAGACCTGTTGCTTTTATAGATTAATTAATTCTGCAATCGAAAAGCTTCAATGGCAAGTTGGTGAATGTAATTTATTCGTAGATTTCGGACGTCTAATGCATAAGGCAAACTCAATTTAACGAATTTCAGTAATAATTCTCCATGATGTATGTCCACATGTAGACTGGATTAGATTTGTTGTTATAATGATATAAACATAAAACCTTTTTCGTTACTTTACTTACATTGGAGACGATAAAGAAACAACAAATTTAAGTAAAATATTACCCATATTATTGTAATAATAAAGGTAAAATGTTTAAGCCCTTACAGAATACAGTTCAGTAAATAAAATTTGCATACTGCTACTTTTTAATCTATACATCGAAGACGCGATTAACATTATTAAAGACAGTATAACAGTAGGGATAGATATACAGGGGCAAAAGATTAGTATGCTTAGATTTGCAAATGATATAGCAGTATTAGCATCTAGCAAGGAGAAGTTAGAGATAGCTTTAAATAAACTGGAAGCGGTATTGACGAAACAGTACTGTATGAAAATAAATAAAAATAAAACAAAAATACCGGCATGCAAGGGAAGAAAAAGTAAGGAAAGAGCGAATATAAAGATAGGAGACGAAAAATTAGAAGAAGTGGTTGATTTTAGGTATCTAGAAGTCCGATAAAGCAGGACGGAAAGTGTAGTAGGGATATTAAGCAGAGGATAACGCAGGGTCGAGAAGCCTTCAATAAAAAGAAGTCACTTCTATGCCCGCGAACGGTTAATTTAGAAATTCGAAAAAGGTTGTTAATTGTGTATGTTTGGAGCATGGCACTGTACGGGTGCGAAACATGGACAGTGGGCGCGGCGGAAAAGAAAAGATTAGAAGCGTTTGAAATGTGGTGTTATAGGCGAATGATGAGAAAGGATACCGTGAATAGAGAAGGTTAGAAATGAAGAGGTATTAGAAGAAATAGGACACCTTCTCAGGCATAGAGGTCTAGTCAGGGACATATTAGAGACAGAAACGAAAGTTAGGAGGGGTAGAGGTAGACCTAGATTAGATTACTGTTCGCAGATAGTTAAGGATGTGGGTTGTTCTAGTTTTAAGGAAATGCGAAGATTAGCTCAGGATAGGAAAGAGTAGAGGTGCGTGTCCCACCAGTCTTGACGACCTTATGAGGATGATGACTGGAAATAGAATTTGAAACATTTACAAATCATATATAATCTAGCAAGTATTATGTATCTACTTATGTGTGTATGTATGTAGGTATAATGCCTAAAGAAGCGTTTAATTAGGTCTTTCCATTATTGTTAAGTTTTTAAATTCTGCGAAAATTCACTGTTTTGTGTCGTGATGTTTTTATCTGAAATCATTTGTTAAAATATTGCCCTACTTCTCAGTTACTTATGAATAATTTACTTGTTTAAAAGATTTTCTTTTATAAGATTTTTTCTTTTTACCTTGACATATTCTTACAAGCATCGGTAATGATCTACACATTCTTACCAATTCTTTTTGTTGAATCGAAGAAGAAGTAACTCTCCAATAATAGCGATCAGAATAAGCACATTTATGTCACAAAATATTTCTTTCTTTGGTCATTCCAATGGTGCGTATTCAATTGATAAAAAGAAAAAGTCTCTTGTTTTTCTTTATTTACATATAACTTTTCCATTTACGACGTGTTAAATTTGTTTCTATTTTCGTCTGAAGTGAAAACTTGTTATCATTTGGTAAAACGTGTCTTGTTGTCCAAGGTTTCCTTTTTGAATTCAGGACTACGTCAAGGTGTTCTCGATGGAATTTTACGTTAGGATATGTATAAGAATATTGAAGTATTGGTCTCTACCTGTTTTCTTTGTGTTCATTGTGACGATCGTATTTCAAAACAAATAAGCGTTTGTTAGCAGAAGTGAGTTTTTTTTACTATACCACTCTAGTTATCTTGAGTTTTTACGTCTGAAATAAAGACTTGTTATCATGGGTTAAAATGTTCCAGAAAATTAATTACTTTTTGTACTGAAAATTGAAGGCAGCTTTTTTTATGAAAAACGACTGGTTAAATACCTTTCAGAAATACCCAGAACGCAAAACATTTCACCAGTGTCAAAAACACTGCTGGTAGATACGCTACCTTCGTTCGGCCTCAAAATCCCAGGTATTTTCCTATGAAGGTTCATTTTCGTCCCTCCTGTCCAATTTTACCCCTTTCACTTTTACTCTGATGTCACAGCCGTTAGTCATCTTTGACAGCTGTCATTGTCAGCCAGGGCTTCATCCCTATCGTTCTGCGGGTGCTCTTTTCAGACTCCATTAGGTACCTAGCTGCTATAGTTGCTGTCGTCTGCAATTTTCCACTATCTTCGCTATAGTTTGACAACTATCAGCTGACGGACGTGACGTCAGAGTAGGAGTGGTGGGGGTAAAATTGAACAGAAAGGACGAAAATGAACCTTCATAAGAAAATATATAGGATTTTGAAGTCTATCTACTACTACTTTATTAAAGTACCCCAAAAACGTGACAAATTGGTGATACTAATCGAGAAGGAGCTTTTTTTAATACAGATATGATTCAAAATGTGGCGCCTCCATGTTATGCAGAAAGCGCATTTTTATATTTTATTTTGGAATATAATAACGTTGATGTCATATTAAAAGCAAATTAAATGCCCGTTTCACCACCCTGATTCTATTGTGGTGATAATTATTTAAGTGGTGGCTATTTAAGCGATCACCAATTGACCTATTAACTTAGTAGATGTCAGTATAAAATTTTAAACAAATAGCGTGGATGTACTGACTAGTAGCCTAAATTGGAATTTATGGATACTTAATGTAATCATCATCATTATAAGGCCGTCAGTACTAAAACTGATGGGTGGACATGCACCTCCACACCCTCCTATCCTCAACTAATCTTCGCATTTCCATAAAACTAGAACATCCCACATCCTTAAGTATTTGCGAACAGTAACCTAATCTACGTCTACCTCCACTTCTCGTAACTTCTGTTTCTGTCTCTATAAAGTTTCTGACTAGACCTTCATGCCTGAGAACGTGTCCTACCAACCTATTTCGCCCATTTTTTATTGGCTTCCGTAGAGTCCTTTCTCCTATTCTTTCTAATACTCCTTCATTTCTAACCTTCTCTATCGACGGTATCACCACACTTCGAACGCTTCTAACCTTTCTTTTTCCGCCGCACCCACCGTCCATGTTTCGCACCCATACATCGCCGCGCTCCAGACATACCTTTCACAATCTTTTTCGAATTTCTAAATTAACCGTTCGCAAGTGATTTATTTTTATTGACGGCGAGTCGACCCTCTGCTATACTCTGCTTTATATTCCTATTACTCCTTTCGTCCTGACTTGCTAGATACTTAAAAATCAGCCACCTCTTCTATTTTTTCGTCTCCTATCTTTATATTCGTTCTTTCCCAACTGTTTTTTCCCTTGCATACCAGTATTTTTGTTTTACTTTTATTTATTGTCATACAGTACTGTTTTGTCAATACCACTTCCATTTTATTTAAAGCTGTCTCTTCCTCTTCCTTGCTAGATGGTAATACTGCTATATCATTTGCAAATCTAAGCACACTAATCTTTTGCCACTCTATAATAGAATGAATTAATTATCAGGGAGTTTTAAGACTTTTGGGATCTCTGGAGAATTCATTGCTGCTTCTGCCTTTTAAATTTATAGGTTTTGTAATTGTCATAGAAAATTTGTTGGCTATTTTTTTATTATTAGTCGCCTGCATCCGATTCCGGTCGTATTACCACTTAATTCCCAAATAAAACGTTTACAGCCAAATATGCGCATGAATTGTCATTGTCTTGTCATCCTTCTAACTTGTTCACCGTGTTGCACCGCTGTTTGTTGTTTAAACTCGCAATTATGGTAGGAATTCAAGACGTGTGCTTTGCTTCTGTACGAACTTTCTGCTAACGCTTGAGGGTTGTAGACCGTTAGTTAAACTTTCCACAATATAAACCACAACAACGCATAATAATAGGACCCTGTGTTGGAGACTATACGTATGTACATATATTCAGTCTGGTCTTGGTAAATCATGAATAATTTAAGATATTATATGAATAAAACATATTAGAAGATGTTTAACGGTAGTGCTTAAGAAAACAGCGGTCCATTTTAATAGAAATCATTATAAAACAGATTATGTTGTCTTATGGAGCACTTAACATAACATGATGAAGTTTATCTTCTTGGAAATTTTTCTAGTTCAGTCATCGTAGGTATATATCTTGTGAAAAATAGAGATGTGAGAGGGCCAGCTAACAAGTTCTGGGAAACGAAAACAATAAACACATTTAAAACATAAAAAACGCGTTTCGATGGAATCAGGGCAGCATCAGTTCACCTACTGTTAATGTTGCAATCCGCTAGGTAGTGTATGTATTTTTGATCGATCCCAATACTGTGTATGCTTCATCGAATTACAAAGTAAAACTCGTCGGCTTGATTAATGGAGTCGCTCAAGTCGTTCAAGTCTTTCAGAATATCTTAGAAACAGATCGTAACTTTATGATAAGCTTTTGAATTTAGATTAATTTCAACTTCAACTAACAATGACACCATGGGCGTCGAAACACCTTTTTCAAAAGTTATAATTCCAAATTATAGGTCAAATCGGAGAAGCTTAGACATTTTAATATTTCATGGATAATTTCAATCTGTTTAAGTTTTTTTTCTTGATGTATGTACATCTTGTCAAACTTAACTCAGAGATTTAACTGTTTACGATAATTCAAACTATTTGAGGAGTGCTTGAAGTTTGAAGTCGAATTAAACGAGGGCGATCATAAAAATTTGTAAAAATCGAGCGGAAGTTAATATAAGTAAATAACTGTCACTCCATATCTTAGCAGTGTTATTAAAAACGTGTTATATATAAGCATTTAGTTTTAATTGGTTTTATATGAGATTGCAACAAATGGATTTCGCGTCAATTTACACCCCTCAAGCTTCCCTACGGTTGATAAAGCAGTGCTGGAAAGAGTTTAGAAAAACAAGTACAACAAACCTATACTGTGCAAAACAAACATTAATCAGACGTCTTTTTGGGCTTCTGATAAATTGTCATAAATAAAAACATGACGTACGCGCAGTTTTATCAGTGTAACAGTTTGTCACCCAAGTAAATAGTCATTCATCATTTAGAAACGTCTTATTTGTTAGTGTAAAAAAATACCCGACAAAGAAGCTTGTTATCTCGTATTTTCGGAAGCAGAGATGCTTCAATGATTTGTTTTTAACACCATTTTTCGAACGCTTCTAACCTGTTTTCCGCCGCACTTACCACTCACTTTCCTCCTCACCCGTACAGAGCCGGACTCCAGACTTTCATCTTTAATAATTTTTTTCCAATTAAATTAACCGTTCGCAGGCATAGAAATGAGTTCATGCACTATCCTTTGTTTTATATAACTAGGTATTGTTCCTCCCATCTTGAACTATGCGACCTAGATATTTTTTGTTTCTCATCGTTACATTCACTCTTTTCCTACTTGTTTTTGCCTTGCATACCAATATTTTTGTTTCACTTTTATTTATTTTCATACCATACTGTTTTGTCAATACTGCCTACAATTATTTAAGGCTATATCTAACTCCTCCTTGCTAGACGCTAATACTGCTATATCATCTGCAAATCTAATCTATCCCTAAAGATGTCCTGTCCTTAATGAAGCTTATATCTGTTGACAGAGCTGGACTGAAGATTTTGGCCCGAAGTGCGATGTAACCAAATAGCCCAGTTTAGAAGGGAAAGTACACAAATTTTAACAGCACTCGTTTTTAAAGTTAAGAAGTTAGAAGGAAATTTGCGTTGGTCTTTGCCTCGGTCTTTGCTCTTGTTTTAAAAATTATTAAGTTTTTTTTCTTTCTTTCTTTTTACATGTTTTGAGTCATTTGGCCCGGGGTGCATTTGCACCCCTGCACCCCGAGCCAGTCCTGCCCTGTCTGTTATGGTATCGATTTTTAAAACATAGTTTGTAGAAAAACATTTTTAAAGCCTGTTATCTATCAGCGGTTTACTTAAAGTGGCGCTGTTTCTTTCAATTTGTTTTCCCTTACAATTTTACCTCCACTAATCGTGTTATAAGACAACGACGTTTTGGAGAAATGGCATGAAATTTTGTTTCATTTTCGTTAGTGAAAATAAATTGTTAAAAAAAAGATCGTTGCGTTTTTGACGATTCGGAATGAATGATTACCGTCGGTAAATTAACCTCGGCATGCTCCCAAGTCCTTCTCGACAGGTAATTTGTAAGAGTAATCGTGAAATCTGAGGAAACGAACGAATCAGGAAGTGGAGGTGATGTTGGCTACCCAGACGGTAGCTGGGTGAGTTATTCCGGCCGTGTTATAAAATTTATATTTTATAATCAAGAAGGAATCCTCGTAACGGCCTTTCAGGGGTGCAGATGGACGTAAAAAATGCTTTATTGCTGAGATTATGCACCCCGTGGCTCCCATTCTTTTTCCACGTTGTAAGATAACAGAATTCCTATGGAACCCTGATGACCGAAATGGCTCTCCTAAATGCCAATAATATTTATCGTCTTAAGTGTTATAAATGGCATTGAAGGCTGGCTTAAACGCTAGTCAGAATGGAGTTTTATTTTACGTAATGACCTCCTTTATGTACTTAATCGGTTCCTTTTGTTCCATAATAGAGCACTTCTGAAAAGAGCATCTGAAGAACAGGTAAATATTATATATAAAAGAAATTATGAGTGCAATCAGCACAGGGATAGTAGTATTACGTAGTTAGTATCAGCAATTTTTTATGCTGAAGTGTACGATGTGTTGCATACCTATTTACAAACAATTCCTTTTAATTTAATTTTCAAAATTTAAAAACTCCGACTCCGCCTTCGATTCCGATAAAAGTACCTCCGTTACATCCCTGATTAGAATGATCTCAGAATCATCGTCATAATTTTCTTTTATATAAGATGGACTAAATCTGCATATTCGTTAATCTAAGGAATATAACGTTTGGATCAACACAATCTTTTTTGGTAACGATTTTCTATTTATACAAAGTTGCCTTTTTTGCCAAAAATACGTCGAAATAAAATATGAATAATCCGTTTGATGAAAATATAAAGACAATAAGCGTTTACCTGTTCATTTCAATGTTTTTCACCTCCAGTTTAAACATTTTATTTCGAACAATATCAATACGAACGTAAAAGGCGTTGAAGCGCAATTTGTATCAAAGTGCGTTTGTAGTTCAATTTTACATTAATCGTTATGAAATGCACTCTCGTTTTAATAACTTGACTTTGATGGCATATTCATACTGAAATGCATACGCATTCTTTGTTTTATGATTTGAAAATACTTTTTTATGACTGACAGTGAATTCGAAAGGATTATTATTTTTTTTAATAGAAAGGCTTAATCTGTCATGAACGTTACGAACTACAATTTTTCCTCCACAAAGTGTTTTATTTAAATTATTTATATATTTTGTAATAAAATAGTCTACTAAAATAATTCGAAATGGTCTGTATTCTGTCGAAGCTGCCAAACGCGGATCGCGATTTCGATCTTTTTGGATCTCATCAGCACGTCGCAGGCAGCTTCGACAGAACACAGACCAACTTTTACCTGCTGTCTTAACAGTGCGCTTTAAAAAATACTACAAATGGCGCAGTAAACGCCATCTGTAGCACTATAGCACGTAATCGTAAAATATGGCATCATGCTACAAATGGCGTTTACTGCGCCATTTGTAGTGTTTTCTAAAAATAGTCTACTTTTTGCTGTAGGTAATTGATAATTTCGTAAAATTTGAAATTAATAAAATTACTCTCAATTACTACTAAAACTTTTCACTGCGGACATATGTTTTGCTCATTTCTAATATTGGCATTATCAACGAGAGCCTATGTGAATGTGCTGGGTGTACAAACAAATATGTTCAAATTTTGCATTTAACAATGTGAAAGATTAATGATGCGAGAATTTCCTTCATTATTAAAGAAATAAAACAGGGAAGTCCACGAAAGCTATATTTTGTAAAAGCAATTAAAATAAGAGAGAGCATTAATCAATTTCACAAATATAGGTTACTGTTTGTTGTTTACCGAAAAGCTTTTAATATACAGGGTGTCTCACGCTGACCACCCATTAGAATTTTTGAATTTTAAAAATTTGTTCAATTCCGTCATTGTGTATGATCTCCTCAATTACAATAATGGCATCTATGTAGCACTTCCGGTTATACGGGAAGTTGACATCAACTGCGTTATTTTTAATAAAACACCCTGTATATTATGACGATATTATGACATTCAGAAAGAGAACCCTTTTAGAAATTTATTCTTTATACTTGATGGAGATTGGAAATATTCATTACTAGTAAATATTGCAATTTTAGAAAAAAGTCAGCGGGGCAAATACAATAGTACTTTCGATTTCAATTGGCTGGTGTAGATATCGGATATTTCGAAGACTGACATCGCTAAAATTGATCGCCTGCCCTATAGTCCGAACGTGACCCCAAACGCCTGTAATTCATTCTCAGAATTTGAAATCCGATTCAAAAGGAACAAATTTAACGCTGACGACTTTTTTGGTTCATTTTGAAAAACTTTTTTTTAATGGCAAACAGAAATGCTAAGTAAGCGCTATGAAAAAGTATATTAAAATTGTAAGATAGTAATACAGCAGAGGTGCGGCAGCGACGCGCGTAACTCTTCACTTCGACATTTTTTACGTTTATGAAGACTACTACAAGGTCTATTTAAAATATTACAAAGCACTCTTAGAAGATGCAGTAATACTTACATCTTACATTTTTTTCATTTGGTTATACATATTATAATTTAGGTACGCTACTCAATAGATCACGTACATTGGTTTCTGTTTTGTATCAAGTAATATATCTATAGTATAGTCGAAATAAGAAGGCAAAGTCCCCAATAAATAATGCACACTAAAGGCATATCGTTTTACTCGTTCTTACAAACGGAAGATATCCTGTCTTTACTCTCTAAACACGTCTTCTCCACAGCTGCGTCGAGGTCTGCACCTACGTTTCATAAGAATCAATCGAATAAAATGAGACAATCGACAACATGCTTGTCTTGTCATTTGTACCTACATAAAATGAGCAAATTTACAGGGTCGGCTTAATTTAATTGGTGTATTTGTGCGAATAGTCATCTCTCTACATATATCGTTTAAGTTATTTTTTCGTTGTAACTATTGTTGTTGTTGTTTTTGTTGGTGTTATTGTTGTTGTTATTGTCGTTTTTATTGTTAACTTTCAACGAAATGATCAGAGAAGTTTTAAATTCTCAGAGTAGAAAACTTGTTTGGAATGTTATTAATTATTTTCAAAGAAAGAAAGAAACAAGTAGAGAAAACATCTCCGTTATAAACATAGCGGCGGAGGTTTTGAACAT
>NW_020438956.1:1523696-1539714 GCF_000699045.2 Agrilus planipennis
AACAATAACAACAACAATAACACCAACAAAAACAACGACAACAATAGTTACAATGAAAAAATAACTTAAACGATATATGTAGAGAGATGACTATTCGCACAAATACACCAACTAAATTAAGCCGACCCTGTAAATTTGCTCATTTTATGTAGGTACAAATGACAAGACAAGCATGTTGTCGATCGTCTCATTTTATTCGATTGATTCTTATGAAACGTAGGTGCAGGTCTCGACGCAGCTGTGGAGGAGGCGTGTTTAGAGAGTAAAGACAGGATATCTTCCGTTTGTAAGAACGAGAAAAATGATATGACATTAGTGTGCATTATTTATTGGGGACTTTGCCTTCTTATTTCGACTGTACTATATGTATGCTTTTATGGTACGTACTCCCTCGCGTGACAATGTAATGCATTCTGTTTTAATGTCATATTTTTCCTGTTATTACTTTTTTGTGCATCTTATTAAAACTTCTTTGTATTTGTTATACCTGCTCCAATTTCGTCGAATACGTTCGCCTCATACATGCTAAACATTCTGTTGTTGTTTTGTAGCAAATATTGTGTTCGAAATGAGATCTTATTATGCTACTGCGACTTCATCAATCAAGGAAGTTGCAATATATTCCCGGTTTCAGGCTGCATTACGTTCTGCTTGTTCAGGACTCGTTTAATATTTTTGTTACCACGGCAAGGATGCATATTTTTGGTGACACACATATGCTGGTTATAACGATGAAGCAAAATTTTTGTATAGTACAAACGTATGTGGGTGGGTGTGTATGTATGTATACCTACATTATTCATGCTACACATTTGTATATGTATAATCTTCCGGAAGGAAGCGATGAATGTCTACAGAATACACATTTCGTGAAATATTATTTGAAAACGTAGAGTATAAACACGTTGCTGTTGGAGTTAGAATGTTAGAATTCAAATACGTGGAGGTGCTGGAGATAATTCTTTTTGTTTTCTTTATTTGACAGCGCAGGCGTAAATATTTTAAGTACTTACATATTGCAGTGAATTTTCGTTTGGATATCAATTGTGAAAAGTCTACTTTTTGTGAGCAAAAAACATACATAGTTTTTACGTAATTTCATCACAATGAAGTATTATAAATAATGAATTATCGGGAAAATCATGGTTCCTCTTCAAATTTTAAATTCATAGTCTTTCGAAAAATGATTGGACAGTTTACCAAAGAAGAGATCTTCTTAACCACCCCAATCTCCAATTGTATAAAATATGATTCAGCCAATTCATATCATAATTATGTATCATGTCCTCTTGGCGCTTTTTAAAGTTATATTAATATGATTTTAGTGATTATCTGCCATTCATCATAATTAGGTAATTAGTCCAAAGACTGATTGGAAACGCACCTTCACTCTTTCGTATTCTGAGCTAATCCTTGCATTTCCCTAAAACTAGAACAACTCACATTCTTAACTATTTACGAACAGTAATCTAATCTAGATCTACCTCTACGCCTCTTAATTCCCGTTTCTGCCTCTAATATGTCCCTCTGACTAGGCCTTCATGCCTGACAAGGTGTCCTACTAACCTATTTCGCCTATTTATTAATGAGTTCCATAGTCCTCTGTTCTTCTATTCTTTCTAATACCTTTTCATTTCTAACCACCACATTTCGAATGCTTCTAACCTTTTCTATTCCGCAGTTCCCACTGTCCATGTTTCGCACCCGTACAGCGCCGGGCTCCAAAGATACACCATTAACAACCTTTTTCGAATTTCTAAATTAACCGTTCGCGAGCATAGAAGTAACATCTTTTTAATGAATGCGACTAACTGTCATTACATAATTTTTGATCAAATTAAACTGTATACCTACCATCTTAACAAGGAAACGAAAGGAGAAAGTTGTCATTTCGAAAACACTTTGAACACGTACCTTCACTCCTTCCTATCCGGTGGAATTATTCTTATTTACCGAAAAATATCTTACATCTATAAAAAAACAAATCTCGCAACAGGCCATTTATTTGTTAATTTAGATTATTTTCTAAGAGTTAAACTAATACTTTCTTATTAATTACTACTTTTTTCCAATATTTCCTCTATTATAAGTTTCATATTCACATTATTTACATCATCCGCCTATAACACCACATCGCAAATCCACCGTCCCCTGTTCGCACCCGAACACAGCCGTGCTCTAAACGTAAACATTCAATAATCATTGCCCGATTTCTAAACGTATTATTTTCGAGCACAGAAGTGATTTATTTAAAGCGACCTCGCCCTGCGCCATTCTTTGTTTTGCTTCCGGCTCTTTTTCCATCCGCCTTCCAGTTATCCTAGATATCGAAAATCGAAGGTAGGTAACTATAACAAAACCCGGAAAAGATTCATTCCGACGAAAACAACGGTTGTGTTGTCGTTATAATAATAAGAAGAATCAAGAGAAACAGAGGGAATTGCTGGATAAAGTTTATCAGGGTCGCGATCGACGACGTAAACGCAGTCTTCCGGATAATTCTAATAATTTGCTTCGTCGAAAAACACGTTCAAAGCACCTTCCATCGGAACGAGTTACCGTAGCGTAATTCAGTAAACGAGTGCAAAGGGTTTGCGTTTCGGCGTAACCTTTGAAAAGTTGCGGAATCGTAAGAGCGGCACTTCACGATGCGCTTCGTAATTCCTTTCTCGTTGGCGTGCGGCGGAAAATAAGATGTCAGCTCTACAGAAACCCCGTTTTAGTTCAAATACATTAAATATTCGTTGAAATAATTGGCAGAAATCTTCTTATATCTGCAAAGTTTTCACAACTGTGTGTGAATATTAAATGTGCAATACGTACGTCTCCTTAATCAGCATAATGCTTAATTCGTAGTATTATTGCAACACATTACCAATATATCCTTTTCTCATACCGAATAGTGATAAGCAAAATTGGCCTTGGTGTTGGTTTTTTGAAAATACAAGACCAAGACTGTCCCCTAAATAAAAATATTTTCAGTCTCTCTCCAGTCTTTCAGGGTCTCTGAGAGCGTCTCTCACAGCTTTCACAGTCTCTCAGTTATTGCCTAGGGCCTAGGTGTTTTTATGGATCTCTCACAGTCTCTGTATGAGAGACTCGAACGATAAAATTGTTAATTCAGAGATTCGAGTCTTTCACAGAGAGACTGAATGAATAAAACTAAAAAATTGAGAGACTCGAGTCTCTCGTAGAAAGACTCGGATCTCTGAAATATGTTAAACTTGAAAATTTTAACCATGTCTATCGAGACACCACTTATTGAGAGATTCGAGTCTCTCGTTCAGAGACTGAATACGAAATGAGGATCTTTCTATGAGCGACTTGAGTCTCTCCTTCAGAGACGCTAAATAGTTTATTTGACAGTCTTTCTACAGTCTACAGTTCTACACAGACACTAGAGAGACTCGATGAGAGACGGAGACTCGAGACTCGCTTTCAGAGACTCTGAGAGACCGAACACTTTTATCTCGGGTCTTTATACTAGGAAGACGAAGACTAAGACCGCATGAACAAGAACAAGTCTTAAACCAAGTATATGTAAGACCAAGAACAAATACCCAAAACTAAATGAAAAATTATTACCTCGATCAATGGATTTATGAGTTAAATTACTTCAAGCAACTTCAAAATATTCGTTTCTTAGAACAAAAAATATTTTGTGTTTGAAATTTTCAGTTTGTTTTACTATATATTAACAGTAAATATAAGAAAAAAGGTTTATCATTTTTTGAGAAAATAATGTCCTCGGAATAAGTATTGTTTGTTCCTATGTCATTTAACACTAAACAACAATTCAATATTATTAATACGTTTGTGACATTGTCGATTGTAGACCACCATAAGTATTTTCTAGCGAAAAGGACAAACGATTGCTTCTGATTTGTCTTTAAAATTCATTGTGTACAAATATTATTAACGTTTCCTTTTACTATTTACAATTCGGTCAGACTAACTTAAGATATTCTCAAAGCGTTCTACGAGGTTCTATTCCAAAAGTATTGCGAATTTTGTGTTATGTTGTATTGTGAACTATAATCAAAACCTTCACATTCGACCTAACTTGGCGCGCTTTTTTTAGTCTTGGCTCGTGCGGCTCCATTGGGATGATTGAGCTTTGGTTTCCACATCATAATCATAAACCCAGGATTCGTTACCTGCTATAACCCTCTGTAGTAAATTCGGGTCGTCTCGGACAATGTCCAACAGCTGTTGGTGATGTGTTTTTGGTCGAAATTGAGCAATTTTGGTACGAATTTCGCGGCGACCCGTCCAATGCCCAAATCATTCATCAATGTTCTCATCTACTGTTAACGTGCTCGGGCGTCCTGTACGCTCTTCGTCGTTCACATCTCCTTAGCCTTCTGCGAACATTTTTTACCACCGATAAACGTTGCTTCGCTCCAAGGTAGCTTCATCATATGTCACAGTCAACATTCGGAATGCGTCCGCGCATTTAATTTTGTTATTCACATAAAATTTGATACAGATTATTTGATCCATTTTTTGGAATAGATAAAAATCGAAGACGAGCTAAAACACGTACTGCCAAAAATTAACTGAACACTCAACACGGCTGTACTTGTTAGTATAAGCGAGAGGCATGAGTACCAATATAAAGCCACAAAAAATCGAAAATGGAATAATAATAATAACCTAACCCATGGAAATTCAAAATTCGCGATACTTTTTGGACATACCTCGTATATTTGAAATTGGCCAAGCGAAAGGCGTAATAAGCTGTCCTTGAAAAAAGGGAAACTAAAAAAACCGAATCGTTCGCCTGGGAAAATTAATACTTAAGCATGATATAAGTTTTCATATGAAGCTTAAGTAGGTACCTAATACTATTCGACGGAGAAAGCTTTGTACTTGTATGACATTATGCTACGTTTACAATAGAACAACAAGGATAATATTTCGAAAAGATAAGTTACGTGATGTCTTGTTATAGTAAAAGATAATGGTGAGGATCACGGACTAAAGTAATTTACTGAAACATTGTCTATTACGTGTTGTTGCCGTATAATGTTAGAGGTCGTGTTTTAAGGTTCGAAACTTGTTCTTACAGAAAATAACATCGTTTGTCTTCGTGAATTATTGGCTTCGATCGATGAAAGGTTCGAAAGGATTGGGAGTTCAATCGTTTGTATTCGATATTGAAATAGTGCCGAAAAAGTTTCAGCTACTAAATACTTGCATTTGAACGTTTACACGAATTTTTTTTATTTCATTTCGGATTTAGTACCTACTAACTCTTGATTTAAAACCCCCGAATGTTATATTAGTGGAAAACATTTTATAAAGAGTGTAATCGTCTGTATGAAGTGGAATTCGATTGCCATTCGAGTTGACCTATGCTTTTGATACGCGAATTCTATTTATTTAACTTTTTTAACTGCAAACACTACAACAGAAAACGTTTTTATTATTTTACCAAAGCCTCGTTTACTTTGTTATAGCAAACAGCAAAAGCGAATGGTCACTACCCATTTAAGCCTACCGTGCACTGCGAGTTTTTAGTCGTGTGATTATTTAGTCGCAAAAATGTAACACACGAATGAATATGAGTACCCTTGTTAGAAATGAAGACACAATTTTTTCAAAAATTTTTTTTTATTTTTCAACATAGTCCCCTTTTAGGAAGACACACTTTTCCCAACGTTCCTGCCATTTTTGTAACTCCTCCAAAAAATAGGATTTGTCGAACTTTCCAAAATACGCCCCTGTCTCGGCGATGGCTTCCCCCTTTGAGCTAAATTTTTTCTGGCGAGTCATTTGTTCATGTTAGGGAACAAAACGAAGTCGCTGGGAGCCAGATCAGGTGAATACGGGGGGTGCGACAGCGACAGCGTGGTGAAAAAGCTTCTTTTTTTCGCCAAATACATCCGTGTCTTCTTCAATTTTTTGTCGAAGCGGTCCAATAACTCACTGTAGTATTGTCCTGTGATCGTTCTTCTTTTTTTTTCTAACCTGCCGAAACTACCACCGAAACCGAAACTGCGTTCGGGAGTTCTCGCGCTCTGCTCGGTCATGTTCGGCGCGTTAGATTCCATCCAAGCGAAGTAGATTAGTAGACATTTCGCATCTTCAAAAGAAAAATGAGTCTAGTCTACTATACTTTCTCAAATAAACATCTCACCTATTTGAAGTATTTTTAAAGCGCAATTAAAGTATTTCCTTAAATGAGGGGTTGTTATGTTGATTTTGATTTGATTATCAATAAGTGAAAGTGTCAAAGACTGCAGAGCTGTGTGATTTAGAGATAAAAAAATAAAACTGACTGATTATAATAACGTTTTCTTTATTTTTCTCTCAAAACATGATTATAAGGAAGTTTCGGTTTCGGTTTCGGCCGAAACTGAGATCGTTGCCGAAATTCGGTTTCAGTCGTAAAAACCAGTTTCGGTCGGACACTACTTCTCGCCACTGCTGAAATTGAAACAGGAAATGTAGCCAAAGCGATAACTTGATTTGTGCAATTGCAATTGGTGAAACAGCCCTTTTGTTTTAGTCTTCGTATAAAAGTTATATTCTGCATATTACCATGTACGCAATAACGTTGATTGTCACTTTTTAATAAAATAACGGGCTAGTTTGAAAGCGTCCCGCTGTTACTGTCATTAATACCGCTCTAAAACCAACTACTAAAAGCTATTCAAATGGAGGGTACATAAAATATTGATTACAAAAGTTAAATAACTATCTACTTGTAGGTCTGTTTTTAGTGCTCTCGGCTTGAAAATTATTGTCAAACGTTTTCCGGTTTCCGGATACGACTCGTATGATGTATTTCTAATTATAAACTTGAGTTAAAGCATCAACGAAGCACTTGTTATTAAACCTAAAATTTTACATCGTATGTATACGTACTACTTACTTATACCCTTAGAAGTAGGGACGTACTGTGAACTGCAGTTTCGTCTGCCAACTTTGCAAATCAATTACGGAAAGTTTGTGTTCGTGGAATCTGCGCAGATGCTGAGTTACTCCGCAAACCAAGAATAATATTAAATTAAATTTAACTTCGTTCAGTCAGATCGCTTGAGATGATTTTATTCGAAACGGCAAGTTCTCAGTTTTTCCAAGATAATTGCTTGACGTGGCCAATGAGCTTCATTTCTCATACGTTTCGATTGAGCTCCCGTTGGTCTTGATTGACGTTGAACTAATTAGCCACTGAAATAAACTTTATAAATGCCGTGGCTGTTTTCTAATAGTGCTTTCCGTTTATTTAAACTGTGACCTATCAGAAATCATAATTATATTTTTGTGTACGTTTGAGTATGTCAACAGCCATCAGAAGTTACAAACTCTGAACTTTGATATCTCTGTCTTTTACAAGACTCAAATACGTGCTCCAAAGTCTGCCCTAGACAAAAATCTCTCGCCAGTCTCTCAGAGTCTTTCAGCGACTCTGAGAGCGTCTCTCACAGTCTTTCACAGTCTCTCAGTTATTGCCTAGGTGTTTTTATGGATCTCTCACAGTCTCTGTATGAGAGACTCGAACGATAAAATTGTTAATTCAGAGATTCGAGTCTCTCGTACAGAAACCGGATACGACATGAGGATCTCTCTATGAGTGACTCGAATCTCTTGTTCAGAGACGCGANACAGTCTTTCACAGTCTCTCAGTTATTGCCTAGGTGTTTTTATGGATCTCTCACAGTCTCTGTATGAGAGACTCGAACGATAAAATTGTTAATTCAGAGATTCGAGTCTCTCGTACAGAAACCGGATACGACATGAGGATCTCTCTATGAGTGACTCGAATCTCTTGTTCAGAGACGCGAAACAGTTTTTTTAAAAGTCTCTCGACAGTCCCCCTCCAGCGATAGCAGAGAGAGACTCGAGTCTCGCTTTCAGAGACTCTGAGAGACTGAACATTTTTATCTCGGATGACGCTTATGTTTTCAATGCTATTTGTTTAATAGGTGTCGTAGCTCTTGAACATACTACTGCTCTTGAGTCAGTAGGTCAATTAGCGACCGTTTAAATAGCAGAATCAATAATAATCGGGAGAGTTGAATTCAAGGTCACGAAGTAGCAAATAATGCAAGGTGGTGAGACAGCTCACACTCTAAGGAATGATTATCACATAAAATTAATGTGTTAGACGATATAGGTAAATTACGTTAGGGTGAAACATCCTGTATTTTCTTCGATCATCTGGTATTCATATGTTGCAGGTAGGCATTTTGCAATCACCAAACTATTTCGTTTTTATTTTCTAGTTACGTTAAAAAACGACACACCACCTGAAGACAAGTGTGACTAAAGGTGTATACTTTTAAAAAATATCTATCTAGAATACTGTATCGTTTTTTTTTGCTTCGCGTATACTTTCCCTTCTGGCGTTACTTACTTTGAATATCTCTGCCAATATTTGATATCTATTCTGAATCATTTTATTATGTGGGGGAAGAAAACAGGGCGGTAGTGCTCTACGATGTCAATTTCCGAATTTGATAAGAGAACGGGAAAATGTTATTGATTCCTCAAACGCCCGAAATAATGAAGCAACAGACTAGAATAGCGTTTTAAAGAACAAGAATACTTTTATATACCGTATGCGAAAGTGCGGATCTTGGCATTGATTATAATATGCCGCTCTCATCAATAACAGTAAAGGCGGCGCGCGCACATCGATTGACTCTTCTGATAGGCATAGCAAGGACTGAGTTCATTTGCGGCCATAGTCAACGTATGAATTTTACACCCTTAAAAATTTATCGTGAGTTTATTTTTCAAGGTATTCAAACGTCGAGATTGGAAATTTGTCACTACGACAGAATGTAATATAATTTTTAATATACAACTAATTAATGTCAAAATAATTAATTTTCAGATGTGATCAACACACTGCTGGTGCTCATCATATAAAAGGGCCGAAACAAACACTGAAGGGTGAGTTTCTTCTTCTTTATCATTCGCTTTATTTATCTATATATTTACTATTGGGATTCGTCAAATGGGCATACACCATCTGGTGGCAAAATTTATAACTCGAATGAGGGAAAAACTTACATAGGAACTGTGCACACAAATTGTAAAATTGTTTATTAAAATAATAAAACACGTTAAAAATGTAAAAATTTTTTTGATGATGGAGTCGACGAAGTTTTCTTCTAAAGTTAAATCAAATAAAAAGTTAATATGTTCAGTGAAAAGCTGTAATAGCACTTCAGACGTAGATCTTCACTCTTGACCTACATTAACTACTTTCCAATAAAAACTCACCGTTTTATATATGTAAAAAATATATTCGGAAAAATAAAGAAAAAAATAAACTAATAGAAGCTTGGATGAAAGCAGTAGGTATCAAAGAAGTGAATTCCGGAATGAAAATTTGTTCACGTCATTTTAATGCATATGATTATATTTCAACAAGTATTTACCATCAGCCATAACCTTAACATTTAAATCCAGAATCATACAAAAATTATAAAGTGAGAAACTATTTATTCCTGTGTAATTGATTTAACACAATTCTAATGACACGATATAAGTATTTTGAGGTTACGAACCTACCTGCTGCAATACAACAAAGTTGCAATAATGTGTTTGCAACGTTCTCTTAAATCGGCTTTGCACGTGCAAGTCATTGATATGATATTGCTTAAATCACCCAGAATCACCTCACCAATTATATAACGGGAATCACTTTTTAAATCCGAAGTTTGTAAAAAGTTGACGAAATTTGAAGGCTAGCTTCCGGATTTGTTATTTCCGAATTTTATATGGTGATTGGCATTAAAGACACGCTCATCTTCAACGAAATTTCCTTTCCGAGGCTTTGTGTCAGCCCAATCACATATTGTGTCAATACTTATCATTTTATCGTAAGGTACACTATAGGAACTACGATAAATTTTCCCTATTCGGCGCCATGTTTTTAGGCTCCTTCCATTTGACGGATCCCAATGTTATTTGTTTTATTTTTATAATTCCGTATCTTGCTAAAGTTAAAGTTAGGTATTTAATAATGATTAGGAGAGATCGTTGTGCTTGCATGCACTAACAGTAGAAAGAATTATGAGAACGTTGACTGCATGTTTAAATGTTGCAAAACATAACAAACGTCACCGTAAATCACATTTAACAAATTGTTAAAGTTGCACAGATGAAATTATTTCGGATGTAAAAGAACGTACGGTTTGGAAAGTTTGGCAAACTCGCCGGTCGTTTTAAATTTCGAAGCAGCGCAGCGCGGCGCTGTGACACACTTTACGCTTTATAAAGCACATGCATTATGCAGTTCTTGTTCTTGGTTGACGATCTTTTAGTACTTTTCCCAACTTGGTGTGCTCAAGTCTTGTCCAATCAGTTCCGGCACGTAAAGTTAAACTCTACCGAGTTTTCTATTCGTGCAACCATCAACTCAAATAACATTCATCTCTGTTTACACGTTTCTTTCAGATGCGGCATATGTAACGAGTCATGTGTAAGGAAATAAGGGGAACAACTCATGCATTATCCATTACTGGTGTCTTTAAATTAATTCATACGAATAATTCCCTGTTAAAGTCGGAATTACTCGGTTTCTTTTTAGCGTTCCCTGCTTAAAGCGATAAACCGGTACACTGTTGCCAAAAGAAAGTTCCTAAATTCCAATTTTAAATCCCCTATAAAAGTAAAACAAAAGTACTAGTATGCAAGGGAAGAAAAAGTAGGGAAAGAGCGAATATAAAGATAGAAGACGAAAAATTAGAAGAAGTGGCTGATTTTAGGTATCAGATAGGTTAGGGTGGAAGGAGTAGTAAGGATATAAAACAGAGGGTCAAGTCGCCTTCAATAAACAGAAGTCACTATTATGCTTGCGAACGATTAATTTAGAAATTTGAAAAAGATTGTTAAAGGTGTATGTTTGGAGTGCGGTGCTGTACGGGTGCGAAACAAAAACGATGGGCGCTGCGGAAAAGAAAAGGTTAGAAGCGTTGGAAATGTGGTGTTACCGGCGAATGATGAGAATATCGTAGATATAGAAGGTTAGAAATGAAGAGGTATTAGAAAGAAAAGGAGAACAGAGGAGTCTGTTGAATTCAATAAGGAATAGACGAGATAGGTTAGTAGGACACCTTCTCAGGTATGAAGGTCGGTCTAGACATATTAGAGGCAGAAACGGGAGTTAGGAGGGGTAGAGGGAGACCTAGATTAGATTACTGTTCTAGTTTTAGGGAAATGCGAAGATTAGCTCAGGATAGAAAAGAGTGGAGGTGCCTGCCCAACCAGTCTTAAGACTGGCTGACGACCTTATGATGATGAGATCCCCTATAAAATAAGAAAATTAATGTTTTATGGTGCACATATTTTTCTTGTAATGTTGTTTGCGATAATGGTAAATGGTAAAAAAAGCTACTGATACTACAAAGACTTCATCCACATGGATTCGATTCCATCTTAAATGTCAATTTTATATCTTTAGTGGTAGTATTTTGAAGCTTCCTGACTCTGCAGTTTAGTCGGTGCCTTGATCGCTACATTAAACTTTAAATCTCGTTTTCATCCCTTTTGGGGTTGAATTTTAAAAAATACATAGTTGTATAAGAAAGGTCCATGCAAAATTTCAAGTTTCTAAAAGCACTGGAGCTTGGGCTTTGTGTTGATGAATCAGTCGGACTAGCAACTAGCTGTTGCTCTCGACAAATCCCCATTTTACAGCTTTAGGGGTGGTATATTAAAAATTCATTTTATAGTAGATCGATGATACCGTTGTAGAAGGGATCTGTGAAAAATTTTAAGTCTTTTGATTCAGAAGGTTCTGCTGTGTCCTGATCGATTTATCAAACCTTAAATCTCTTTTCCTCCCCTTTAGGGGTAGTTTTTCTCTCAAACTTTAAGCCTCTTATTCTCATAAAATAAAATAAATTTTTATCACATAAATGCATTGTTTTGTTGTTTAATTCTGATTGATTTCATCGATTGCATATTTGAGTGTTGAATAATAATTAATTAATTGCTACTATGTTTTGACTCTTCTAATTCATTACATACACAGATTGTCGTAATGAATTATACTAATTGAATATTCAATAGCAATCGGTTAATCAGAGGCGCCTTTGTTATTATGATATTTTAATAAAGCCAATCGATGATTGAAGTTGTCATTTTCAGACAGTCCTATACGATTCAAGATGTCTGAATTAGTATTAAAATTATTAAGATAGCGTTAGTGGTGGAGTAATCACAGAAAAAAAATAGTTTAGCAAACTAAATATTACCTGCTAAACAGCATGCGTTTGACGAGTATAGATATATTAATTATTATAATAATCCTTTAAATAACTAAGGAATAAATATTGGAACCCCGGTATACATTTTCAGGATACTAATTCCCAACACAAATTTTTTCTAAATCTACAAATCCTATGTACGCACTCTTTCTTTCTATCGTTTTCTCTATTACTACCCGTAAAGCTAGATATCGCCACATATGTAATAAACAAACAGGGATTTGCATCAATCATTGAAGCAAACGAATTAGAAATTTGAATCATCCTTCATTTTTGGTTAATCAACAACAAAGTAAAAGAACATTTAAGTAGCGTTACCAGAAAATAGAGCAAGCTACATTTATTGCTGTACTAGTGACCCGCCCCAGCTTCGCACGGGTGCAATGCTGATACTAAATATATTTTTGTTTTGTTTAGATTATTATCGAAAAGGGGAAATCTTCAAAAGATATCCCCTGAACATACTAAATATACTACAGAACGTCTTTATATACAACATTCACAGTTTTTTTGTCATTAGACGATACAAACCGGCCTCCCGGCCGGTATCGCCGCAACCGCTATGTCCCTGCATTTTAAATCTGTAATATCTTCGAAAATATTCATTTAAATTACATGCTGTAAAGGGCCATATTGATCTATATTAAATGCACAATGTATTTAAAAGAAATTAATTGGATAACAATTAATGCTGTATTGCCTACAATCGCTTCGTAAATAAGTCATTATTTCTCATAAAAAGTAAAGGATAAAAATGGTTATTGTGGGTTATCCCTAAGAGATAGACACATACCATCGCGGACTTTTTTGTAGACCCTTTTAAGATGTACAATATTGTAATACATTCAGCCAGCGTTTGCAATGTAAGCGCAAAAAAATGAGTTTATTTACGACATCACATTAGAAACCTCTAAAATTATCAGTGTTTCCCTACTATATTATGCATGTATTATACATATAAACCTTCCTCTTGAATCACTCTATCTTTTAAAAAAAACCGCATCACAATCCGTTGCGTAGTTTTAAAGATTTAAGCATACATAGGGACAGACAGCGGTAAAGCGACTTTATTTTATACTATGTAGTGATGCTACAAGCTATAACCAGCATGTTGTTGCTTGCTACATTCATTCAGTGAGCTCTGATTTATTTGCTAGCATCGGTTCAATTTGAAGTAGCACTCCACTTTCTAGATAGCCTAAACTTTAACATCAAGAACCTCTCGTTTGCTTTTATTACAGGTCCGCGCTGGTTTACTAGTGATTATTGTTATCAGTTTTCTCACTTTTTCTGTGTAAATTCTTGTGCCGATTAACTTTGACCATTAAAATTTGATTTGTACATTTAGTCACGGGCAATAAGCTTACCTTGCATTCGATCTTAACGGGTTCACCTTTGGCAACTCCTAAAACTTTCCGGTTGTTGGGCTCTCCGCAAACTGGTTCAAACTTGACTTTAAGTTGAAACGGTACGCTACGACTTGTGCCTTCGGTATTTGACGACTCACAGTAATAATTCCCGGAACTGCGGCGACTTACACCCTGTAAATAATAAGCAAATTTTATTTTCAAATACAATTAGTTCCATTTTCTCTTTTGTTTTTATATTTTTGTTTGCAACATCTACAAGTATTTCCATGGCGGAGTTCGTTGAAAGATTTTGACGAATTATGTTTCCCGCTGAAGAATTTCGTGCTACAATTAGAACTTTAGAACTAACAAATTGAGAGAAATAACTGTGCAGCTAATTAAGCACGTTTCAGAAACGTGGTTCGAAGTAATTTGACTAGTATTTAATAATTTAGTAGAAGTTTCGTTAGACTCAAGCGAAGGTAGGCAATCATCTTCAATATCCGAAGCAGCAGTAGTAGTTAAAAAAAAAATAACAGAGACATGGCAGAATTGGATATGAATTTCAAGTTAGGTACCTACTCTATTAAAACTTAAATTCAAAAAAATCCTTATAAATGCACAACAAAAAGGCAGAACATTTATAAAAATGAATACTTTTAGTGTTTTACAAATTTCACAAAATATCAACAATCGTATGTTCGTTTTCGTTTTCGGAAAAGGGAGATCTATTTAAAAGTACCTATAATAATAATTTTTTTGAAACTATTTGTGTAAAATATGGTGAATGATATCGCAAATCTTGCTTTTTAACTTACGTATTTTCACGTTTAACAAATTCGAAGTAGGGTTTAAAAATTAGGTAAATTTTTGCCATTTTTGGACTTTTAGCCAGAGCAATTGTCGGGGGTTTCGTTAAATGTACTTATTGAATTTTTTTTGTTTTTTCGTACTGTTAAATGCATCTAAATCTAAACGCTAAAAATCCAAATGAAGTTGGTTAAGTCTACTGGAGGACTTCCACAATGAGCGAACGATGTTGAATCAGAAAGAGCTTTTCCTTATGCTTTGTTTTTTGATAATGTCTCGATTATCTATCTTTAAAAAGATAATTTTCGCTTTTTGAAAAACTTTTGAGATTAAATGAGATGTTATATAATCGATAAAGTTCAGTTAATAATCAACTAGAAATCACAAATTTCCCCGTATCTTGTTTAAAGTTTTAAAGGGTAATAGGTACAAATATTAGTAATTCTTTTCTAGCGAACCTTAAGTAGCAATTTAAGTTACACTACGTTTATTATTTTTCGCCTGGAGCATCTCTGGTTTTTCCTACTTTAATTATTCTAAAATCGTTGCATATTAATTACGAAATTTATCACTAATTTGATTGGCTTATTTGTGGTAGGGTTAGTAAGTGGTATTATGAGAATTCAAGTCAGTTTCATAATTTCATCGGTGTGAGAATAACTACCAGCCAAGTCAAGTAATTCATCCAATTATTGTTACATTTCTGCTTTAACTTCCAAGCGAAGATTAAAAAGGGATAATTTTTAAAATGCATCACATGTCAAATGAAGAGTTCGTACAACGCTTTTAAAAGCATCAGGCTCTTGCTCTTTTTGTTTGTTGGATTTATTGCTGAAATGTCTCGAAACAAAAACCTATTTTCCACTTGGCCACCGAAGCAAAGAGTCTCAGACAAGTGCAATAATAAAACAAAGAAGGGAGAGAGCATTTCGAGCTTGCAATAAAGCTTATACAAAGGTCGTATTTTGCAAGTACATGCATAAGCTCTTTAATAATATTCTTGAGGAGCCCCTTGAATTCTTTGTAAGTCTGATACGAAAAAAATTTCACCACAGGGAACAGCTACTGTTCAGTACTTGTCCCAAGTATGTGCTCTTGCAAGTGTAATAACAAACGTCGATTTGTGTCGCTTTTAGTACTTTACTTACGATTCAATTCAAAACTGGTTCAAATTGTTTTACTCCACGAGGGGACTCCGACAAATTCCGATGAAAATCAAAGTAGCTATTTCAGTATAAAATGATTTGTATTAAGCAGTAATAAAAAATAGTGATTTCACTATTACATTTAGTTGTTTGAGATGATTCTGGGTGATTTAAGCAATATCATATCAATGACTTGCACGTGCAAAGCCGATTTAAGAGAACGTTGCAAGCACATAACGTTGCAAGCACATTATTGCAACTTTGTTGTATTGCAGCAGCTAGGTCCTTAACCTCAAAATACTTATATCGTATCATTAGAATTGTGTTAAATCAATTACACAGGAATAAATAATTTCTCACTTTATAATTTTAGTATGATTCTAGTTTTAAATATTAAGGTTATGGCTGATGGTAAATACTTGCTGAAATATAATCATGTGCATTAAAATGACGTGAACAAATTTTTATTCCGGAATTCACT